>NW_027415342.1:0-113244 GCF_964106895.1 Numenius arquata
ATATGGCACCCTACAAGCTCCTACCAACCCCTGCGGGCACTTACAAAACCCTACAGGTCCCTACGGAAATCTACGGGACTCTACGGGCCCCTAGGGAACCCTTCAGATTTCGACGGAACCCTACAAGGCCCTCTGGAACCCTACAGAATACTCCAGGACCCGACAGCACTCTACAAGACCCTTAGCAACACAACGGAACCTCACTAAAACCCTATGGGCTCCTACAGAACACTGCAGGTGCCTACGGAACCCTGCAGGCCCCTACGGAACCCTACAGACACCTGCGGGCACTTACGGAACCCTGCAGGCCCCTACGGAACCCTACAGGTCCATACAGAACCCCACAGGGCCCTACGGAACTTTACCAGCCACTACGGAACTCTACGGGTCCCTACGGAACCCTGCAGAACCCTCCGCAACCTTACAGAACCCCACAGACTCCTACAGAATTCTACGGGCACTTACACAACCCTACAGGTCCCTACGGAAATCTACGGGACTCTATGGGCCCTTAGGGAACCCTATAGATTTCGATGGAACCCTACCAGCCCCTCTGGAACCCTACAGAATACTCCAGGACCCGACAGCACTCTACAAGACCCTTAGCAACACAACGGAACCTCACTAAAACCCTATGGGCTCCTACAGAACACTGCAGGTGCCTACGGAACCCTGCAGGCCCCTACGGAACCCTACAGACACCTGCGGGCACTTACGGAACCCTGCAGGCCCCTACGGAACCCTACAGGTCCATACAGAACCCCACAGGGCCCTACGGAACTTTACCAGCCACTACGGAACTCTACGGGTCCCTACGGAACCCTGCAGAACCCTCCGCAACCTTACAGAACCCCACAGACTCCTACAGACTTCTACGGGCACTTACACAACCCTACAGGTCCCTACGGAAATCTACGGGACTCTACGGGCACCTAGGGAACCCTTCAGATTTCGACGGAACCCTACAAGGCCCTCTGGAACCCTACAGAATACTCCAGGACCCGACAGCACTCTACAAGACCCTTAGCAACACAACGGAACCTCACTAAAACCCTATGGGCTCCTACAGAACACTGTAGGTGCCTACGGAAACCTACAGACCCCTACGGAATACTACCAGCCACTACAGAAAAATATGGCCCCTACGGAACTCTACGGAACCTGGCAGAAACACTGTGGGCCCCTACAGGCCCTTGCGGGCACTTGCAGAACTCTGCAGGAACCCACGGAACTTTATGGAACCCTCCCAGCCCCTACGGAAGCCTAAAGACCCTTGCAGGCAGTTACGGAACGGTATAGGGCCCTAGGGAACTTTACCAGCCACTACGGAACTCTACGGTCCCCTACGGAACCCTGCAGAACCCTCCAGAACCTTACAGAATCCCACGGATTCCTACAGACTCCTGCGGGCACTTACTCAACCCTAGAGGACCCTACGGAACACTACTGGCTCCTGCGGTACTCCAGAGGCCTCTAGGGAACCTACGAAGCTCTACGGAACCCTATGGATCCTTACGGAACAGTACGGGCCCCTTCAGACCTCTGCGGGCGCTTATGGAAACCTACAGGACCCTACAGAACTGTACGAGACTCTACAGGCACCTAGGGAACACTACAGGCCCCTACGGAACTCTACGAGACTCTACAGGCCCCTAGGGAACACCACAGGCCCCTACAGAACCCTACACAACCCTCCGGAAACATATGGCACCCTACAAGCTCCTACCAACCCCTGCGGGCACTTACACAACCCTACAGGCCCCTACGGAAATCTACGGGACTCTATGGGCCCCTAGGGAACCCTTCAGATTTCGACGGAACCCTACAAGGCCCTCTGGAACCCTACAGAATACTCCAGGACCCGACAGCACTCTACAAGACCCTTAGCAACACAACGGAACCTCACTAAAACCCTATGGGCTCCTACAGAACACTGTAGGTGCCTACGGAAACCTACAGACCCCTACGGAATACTACCAGCCACTACAGAAAAATATGGCCCCTACGGAACTCTACGGAACCTGGCAGAAACACTGTGGGCCCCTACAGGCCCTTGCGGGCACTTGCAGAACTCTGCAGGAACCCACGGAACTTTATGGAACCCTACCAGCCCCTACGGAAGCCTAAAGACCATTGCAGGCAGTTACGGAATGGTACAGGGCCCTGGGGAACTTTACCAGCCACTGTGGAACTCTACGGGTCCCTACGGAACCCTGCAGAACCTTCCGGAACCTTACAGAATCCCACAGACTCCTACAGACTTCTGCAGGCACTTACTCAACCCTAGAGGACCCTACGGAACACTGCCAGCCCCTATGGAAGGAACCCTACAGGCCCCTACAGAACACTACTGGCTCCTGCGGTACTCCAGAGGCCTCTAGGGAACCTACGAAGCTCTACGGAACCCTATGGATCCTCACGGAACAGTACGGGCCCCTTCAGACCTCTGCGGGCGCTTATGGAAACCTACAGGACCCTACGGAACTGTATGAGACTCTACAGGCCCCTAGGGAACACCACAGGCCCCTACGGAACCCTACACAACCCTCTGGAAACATATGGCACCCTACAAGCTCCTACCAACCCCTGCGGGCACTTACACAACCCTACAGGCCCCTACGGAAATCTACGGGACTCTACGGGCCCCTAGGGAATCCTTCAGATTTCGACGGAACCCTACAAGGCCCTCTGGAACCCTACAGAATACTCCAGGACCCGACAGCACTCTACAAGACCCTTAGCAACACAACGGAACCTCACTAAAACCCTATGGGCTCCTACAGAACACTGCAGGTGCCTACGGAACCCTGCAGGCCCCTACGGAACCCTACAGGTCCATACAGAACCCCACAGGGCCCTACGGAACTTTACCAGCCACTACGGAACTCTACGGGTCCCTACGGAACCCTGAGAACCCTCCGCAACCTTACAGAATCCCACAGACTCCTACAGACTTCTGCAGGCACTTACACAACCCTACAGGTCCCTACGGAAATCTACAGGACTCTATGGGCCCTTAGGGAACCCTATAGATTTTGATGGAACCCTACGAGCCCCTCTGGAACCCTACAGAATACTCCAGGACCCGACAGCACTCTACAAGACCCTTAGCAACACAACGGAACCTCACTAAAACCCTATGGGCTCCTACAGAACACTGTAGGTGCCTACGGAAACCTACAGACCCCTACAGAATACTACCAGCCACTACGGAAACCTATGGCCCCTACGGAACTCTACGGAACCTGACAGAAACACTGTGGGCCCCTACAGGCCCTTGCGGGCACTTGCAGAACTCTGCAGGAACCCACGGAACTTTATGGAACCCTACCAGCCCCTACGGAAGCCTAAAGACCATTGCAGGCAGTTACGGAATGGTACAGGGCCCTAGGGAACTTTACCAGCCACTACGGAACTCTACGGGCCCCTACGGAACACTGCAGAACCCTCCAGAACCTTACAGAATCCCACGGATTCCTACAGACTCCTGCGGGCACTTACTCAACCCTAGAGGACCCTACGGAACACTACTGCCTCCTGCGGTACTCCAGAGGCCTCTAGGGAACCTACGGAACTCTACGGAACCCTATGGATCCTTACGGAACAGTACGGGCCCCTTCAGACCTCTGCGGGCGCTTATGGAAACCTACAGGACCCTACGGAACTGTATGAGACTCTACAGGCCCCTAGGGAACACCACAGGCCCCTACGGAACCCTACACAACCCTCCGGAAACATATGGCACCCTACAAGCTCCTACCAACCCCTGCGGGCACTTACACAACCCTACAGGTCCCTACGGAAATCTACGGGACTCTACGGGCCCCTAGGGAATCCTTCAGATTTCGACGGAACCCTACAAGGCCCTCTGGAACCCTACAGAATACTCCAGGACCCGACAGCACTCTACAAGACCCTTAGCAACACAACGGAACCTCACTAAAACCCTATGGGCTCCTACAGAACACTGCAGGTGCCTACGGAACCCTGCAGGCCCCTACGGAACCCTACAGGTCCATACAGAACCCCACAGGGCCCTACGGAACTTTACCAGCCACTACGGAACTCTACGGGTCCCTACGGAACCCTGAGAACCCTCCGCAACCTTACAGAATCCCACAGACTCCTACAGACTTCTGCAGGCACTTACACAACCCTACAGGTCCCTACGGAAATCTACGGGACTCTATGGGCCCTTAGGGAACCCTATAGATTTTGATGGAACCCTACGAGCCCCTCTGGAACCCTACAGAATACTCCAGGACCCGACAGCACTCTACAAGACCCTTAGCAACACAACGGAACCTCACTAAAACCCTATGGGCTCCTACAGAACACTGTAGGTGCCTACGGAAACCTACAGACCTCTACAGAATACTACCAGCCACTACGGAAACCTATGGCCCCTACGGAACTCTAGGGAACCTGACAGAAACACTGTGAGCCCCAACAGGCCCTTTCGGGCACTTGCAGAACTCTGCAGGAACCCACGGAACTTTATGGAACCGTACCAGCCCCTACGGAAGCCTAAAGACCATTGCAGGCAGTTACGGAATGGTACAGGGCCCTAGGGAACTTTACCAGCCACTACGGAACTCTACGGGCCCCTACGGAACACTGCAGAACCCTCCAGAACCTTACAGAATCCCACGGATTCCTACAGACTCCTGCGGGCACTTACTCAACCCTAGAGGACCCTACGGAACACTACTGGCTCCTGCGGTACTCCAGAGGCCTCTAGGGAACCTACGAAACTCTACGGAACCCTATGGATCCTTACGGAACAGTACGGGCCCCTTCAGACCTCTGCGGGCGCTTATGGAAACCTACAGGACCCTACGGAACTGTATGAGACTCTACAGGCCCCTAGGGAACACCACAGGCCCCTACGGAACCCTACACAACCCTCCGGAAACATATGGCACCCTACAAGCTCCTACCAACCCCTGCGGGCACTTACACAACCCTACAGGCCCCTACGGAAATCTACGGGACTCTACGGGCCCCTAGGGAACCCTTCAGATTTCGACGGAACCCGACCAGCCCCTCTGGAACCCTACAGAATACTCCAGGACCCGACAGCACTCTACAAGACCCTTAGCAACACAACGGAACCTCACTAAAACCCTATGGGCTCCTACAGAACACTGCAGGTGCCTACGGAACCCTACAGACCCCTACGGAACCCTACAGACACCTGCGGGCACTTACGGAACCCTGCAGGCCCCTACGGAACCCTACAGGTCCATACAGAACCCCACAGGGCCCTACGGAACTTTACCAGCCACTACGGAACTCTACGGGTCCCTACGGAACCCTGCAGAACCCTCCGCAAACTTACAGAATCCCAAAGACTCCTACAGACTTCTGCGGGCACTTACACAACCCTACAGGTCCCTACGGAAATCTACGGGACTCTATGGGCCCTTAGGGAACCCTTCAGATTTCGATGGAACCCTACGAGCCCCTCTGGAACCCTACAGAATACTCCAGGACCCGACAGCACTCTACAAGACCCTTAGCAACACAACGGAACCTCACTAAAACCCTATGGGCTCCTACAGAACACTGTAGGTGCCTACGGAAACCTACAGACCCCTACAGAATACTACCAGCCACTACAGAAAAATATGGCCCCTACGGAACTCTACGGAACCTGACAGAAACACTGTGGGCCCCTACAGGCCCTTGCGGGCACTTGCAGAACTCTGCAGGAACCCACGGAACTTTATGGAACCCTACCAGCCCCTACGGAAGCCTAAAGACCCTTGCAGGCAGTTACGGAACGGTACAGGGCCCTAGGGAACTTTACCAGCCACTGTGGAACTCTACGGGTCCCTACGGAACCCTGCAGAACCTTCCGGAACCTTACAGAATCCCACAGACTCCTACAGACTTCTGCAGGCACTTACTCAACCCTAGAGGACCCTACGGAACACTGCCAGCCCCTATGGAAGGAACCCTACGGGCCCCTAAAGAACACTACTGGCTCCTGCGGTACTCCAGAGGCCTCTAGGGAACCTACGAAGCTCTACGGAACCCTATGGATCCTCACGGAACAGTACGGGCCCCTTCAGACCTCTGCGGGCGCTTATGGAAACCTACAGGACCCTACGGAACTGTACGAGACTCTACAGGCCCCTAGGGAACACCACAGGCCCCTACGGAACCCTACACAACCCTCCGGAAACATATGGCACCCTACAAGCTCCTACCAACCCCTGCGGGCACTTACACAACCCTACAGGCCCCTACGGAAATCTGCGGGACTCTACGGGCACCTAGGGAATCCTTCAGATTTCGACGGAACCCTACAAGGCCCTCTGGAACCCTACAGAATACTCCAGGACCCGACAGCACTCTACAAGACCCTTAGCAACACAACGGAACCTCACTAAAACCCTATGGGCTCCTACAGAACACTGCAGGTGCCTACGGAACCCTACAGACCCCTACGGAACCCTACAGACACCTGCGGGCACTTACGGAACCCTGCAGGCCCCTACGGAACCCTACAGGTCCATACAGAACCCCACAGGGCCCTACGGAACTTTACCAGCCACTACGGAACTCTACGGGTCCCTACGGAACCCTGCAGAACCCTCCGCAAACTTACAGAATCCCAAAGACTCCTACAGACTTCTGCAGGCACTTACACAACCCTACAGGTCCCTACGGAAATCTACGGGACTCTATGGGCCCTTAGGGAACCCTTCAAATTTCGATGGAACCCTACGAGCCCCTCTGGAACCCTACAGAATACTCCAGGACCCGACAGCACTCTACAAGACCCTTAGCAACACAACGGAACCTCACTAAAACCCTATGGGCTCCTACAGAACACTGTAGGTGCCTACGGAAACCTACAGACCCCTACAGAATACTACCAGCCACTACAGAAAAATATGGCCCCTACGGAACTCTACGGAACCTGACAGAAACACTGTGGGCCCCTACAGGCCCTTGCGGGCACTTGCAGAACTCTGCAGGAACCCACGGAACTTTATGGAACCCTACCAGCCCCTACGGAAGCCTAAAGACCCTTGCAGGCAGTTACGGAACGGTACAGGGCCCTAGGGAACTTTACCAGCCACTGTGGAACTCTACGGGTCCCTACGGAACCCTGCAGAACCTTCCGGAACCTTACAGAATCCCACAGACTCCTACAGACTTCTGCAGGCACTTACTCAACCCTAGAGGACCCTACGGAACACTGCCAGCCCCTATGGAAGGAACCCTACGGGCCCCTAAAGAACACTACTGGCTCCTGCGGTACTCCAGAGGCCTCTAGGGAACCTACGAAGCTCTACGGAACCCTATGGATCCTCACGGAACAGTACGGGCCCCTTCAGACCTCTGCGGGCGCTTATGGAAACCTACAGGACCCTACGGAACTGTACGAGACTCTACAGGCCCCTAGGGAACACCACAGGCCCCTACGGAACCCTACACAACCCTCCGGAAACATATGGCACCCTACAAGCTCCTACCAACCCCTGCGGGCACTTACACAACCCTACAGGCCCCTACGGAAATCTGCGGGACTCTACGGGCACCTAGGGAATCCTTCAGATTTCGACGGAACCCTACAAGGCCCTCTGGAACCCTACAGAATACTCCAGGACCCGACAGCACTCTACAAGACCCTTAGCAACACAACGGAACCTCACTAAAACCCTATGGGCTCCTACAGAACACTGCAGGTGCCTACGGAACCCTACAGACCCCTACGGAACCCTACAGACACCTGCGGGCACTTACGGAACCCTGCAGGCCCCTACGGAACCCTACAGGTCCATACAGAACCCCACAGGGCCCTACGGAACTTTACCAGCCACTACGGAACTCTACGGGTCCCTACGGAACCCTGCAGAACCCTCCGCAACCTTACAGAACCCCACAGACTCCTACAGAATTCTACGGGCACTTACACAACCCTACAGGTCCCTACGGAAATCTACGGGACTCTATGGGCCCTTAGGGAACCCTATAGATTTCGATGGAACCCTACGAGCCCCTCTGGAACCCTACAGAATACTCCAGGACCCGACAGCACTCTACAAGACCCTTAGCAACACAACGGAACCTCACTAAAACCCTATGGGCTCCTGCAGAACACTGCAGGTGCCTACGGAACCCTACAGACCCCTACAGAATACTACCAGCCACTACAGAAAAATATGGCCCCTACGGAACTCTACGGAACCTGGCAGAAACACTGTGGGCCCCTACAGGCCCTTGCGGGCACTTGCAGAACTCTGCAGGAACCCACGGAACTTTATGGAACCCTACCAGCCCCTACGGAAGCCTAAAGACCCTTGCAGGCAGTTACGGAATGGTACAGGGCCCTAGGGAACTTTACCAGCCACTGTGGAACTCTACGGGTCCCTACGGAACCCTGCAGAACCTTCCGGAACCTTACAGAATCCCACAGACTCCTACAGACTTCTGCAGGCACTTACTCAACCCTAGAGGACCCTACGGAACACTGCCAGCCCCTATGGAAGGAACCCTACGGGCCCCTAAAGAACACTACTGGCTCCTGCGGTACTCCAGAGGCCTCTAGGGAACCTACGAAGCTCTACGGAGCCCTATGGATCCTTACGGAACAGTACGGGCCCCTTCAGACCTCTGCGGGCGTTTATGGAAACCTACAGGACCCTACGGAACTGTATGAGACTCTACAGGCCCCTAGGGAACACCACAGGCCCCTACGGAACCCTACACAACCCTCCGGAAACATATGGCACCCTACAAGCTCCTACCAACCCCTGCGGGCACTTACAAAACCCTACAGGTCCCTACGGAAATCTACGGGACTCTACGGGCCCCTAGGGAACCCTTCAGATTTCGACGGAACCCTACAAGGCCCTCTGGAACCCTACAGAATACTCCAGGACCCGACAGCACTCTACAAGACCCTTAGCAACACAACGGAACCTCACTAAAACCCTATGGGCTCCTACAGAACACTGCAGGTGCCTACGGAACCCTGCAGGCCCCTACGGAACCCTACAGACACCTGCGGGCACTTACGGAACCCTGCAGGCCCCTACGGAACCCTACAGGTCCATACAGAACCCCACAGGGCCCTACGGAACTTTACCAGCCACTACGGAACTCTACGGGTCCCTACGGAACCCTGCAGAACCCTCCGCAACCTTACAGAACCCCACAGACTCCTACAGACTTCTACGGGCACTTACACAACCCTACAGGTCCCTACGGAAATCTACGGGACTCTATGGGCCCTTAGGGAACCCTATAGATTTCGATGGAACCCTACGAGCCCCTCTGGAACCCTACAGAATACTCCAGGACCCGACAGCACTCTACAAGACCCTTAGCAACACAACGGAACCTCACTAAAACCCTATGGGCTCCTACAGAACACTGTAGGTGCCTACGGAAACCTACAGACCCCTACAGAATACTACCAGCCACTACAGAAAAATATGGCCCCTACGGAACTCTACGGAACCTGACAGAAACACTGTGGGCCCCTACAGGCCCTTGCGGGCACTTGCAGAACTCTGCAGGAACCCACGGAACTTTATGGAACCCTACCAGCCCCTACGGAAGCCTAAAGACCCTTGCAGGCAGTTACGGAACGGTACAGGGCCCTAGGGAACTTTACCAGCCACTGTGGAACTCTACGGGTCCCTACGGAACCCTGCAGAACCTTCCGGAACCTTACAGAATCCCACAGACTCCTACAGACTTCTGCAGGCACTTACTCAACCCTAGAGGACCCTACGGAACACTGCCAGCCCCTATGGAAGGAACCCTACGGGCCCCTAAAGAACACTACTGGCTCCTGCGGTACTCCAGAGGCCTCTAGGGAACCTACGAAGCTCTACGGAACCCTATGGATCCTCACGGAACAGTACGGGCCCCTTCAGACCTCTGCGGGCGCTTATGGAAACCTACAGGACCCTACGGAACTGTACGAGACTCTACAGGCCCCTAGGGAACACCACAGGCCCCTACGGAACCCTACACAACCCTCCGGAAACATATGGCACCCTACAAGCTCCTACCAACCCCTGCGGGCACTTACACAACCCTACAGGCCCCTACGGAAATCTGCGGGACTCTACGGGCACCTAGGGAATCCTTCAGATTTCGACGGAACCCTACAAGGCCCTCTGGAACCCTACAGAATACTCCAGGACCCGACAGCACTCTACAAGACCCTTAGCAACACAACGGAACCTCACTAAAACCCTATGGGCTCCTACAGAACACTGCAGGTGCCTACGGAACCCTACAGACCCCTACGGAACCCTACAGACACCTGCGGGCACTTACGGAACCCTGCAGGCCCCTACGGAACCCTACAGGTCCATACAGAACCCCACAGGGCCCTACGGAACTTTACCAGCCACTACGGAACTCTACGGGTCCCTACGGAACCCTGCAGAACCCTCCGCAACCTTACAGAACCCCACAGACTCCTACAGAATTCTACGGGCACTTACACAACCCTACAGGTCCCTACGGAAATCTACGGGACTCTATGGGCCCTTAGGGAACCCTATAGATTTCGATGGAACCCTACGAGCCCCTCTGGAACCCTACAGAATACTCCAGGACCCGACAGCACTCTACAAGACCCTTAGCAACACAACGGAACCTCACTAAAACCCTATGGGCTCCTGCAGAACACTGCAGGTGCCTACGGAACCCTACAGACCCCTACAGAATACTACCAGCCACTACAGAAAAATATGGCCCCTACGGAACTCTACGGAACCTGGCAGAAACACTGTGGGCCCCTACAGGCCCTTGCGGGCACTTGCAGAACTCTGCAGGAACCCACGGAACTTTATGGAACCCTACCAGCCCCTACGGAAGCCTAAAGACCCTTGCAGGCAGTTACGGAATGGTACAGGGCCCTAGGGAACTTTACCAGCCACTGTGGAACTCTACGGGTCCCTACGGAACCCTGCAGAACCTTCCGGAACCTTACAGAATCCCACAGACTCCTACAGACTTCTGCAGGCACTTACTCAACCCTAGAGGACCCTACGGAACACTGCCAGCCCCTATGGAAGGAACCCTACGGGCCCCTAAAGAACACTACTGGCTCCTGCGGTACTCCAGAGGCCTCTAGGGAACCTACGAAGCTCTACGGAGCCCTATGGATCCTTACGGAACAGTACGGGCCCCTTCAGACCTCTGCGGGCGTTTATGGAAACCTACAGGACCCTACGGAACTGTATGAGACTCTACAGGCCCCTAGGGAACACCACAGGCCCCTACGGAACCCTACACAACCCTCCGGAAACATATGGCACCCTACAAGCTCCTACCAACCCCTGCGGGCACTTACAAAACCCTACAGGTCCCTACGGAAATCTACGGGACTCTACGGGCCCCTAGGGAACCCTTCAGATTTCGACGGAACCCTACAAGGCCCTCTGGAACCCTACAGAATACTCCAGGACCCGACAGCACTCTACAAGACCCTTAGCAACACAACGGAACCTCACTAAAACCCTATGGGCTCCTACAGAACACTGCAGGTGCCTACGGAACCCTGCAGGCCCCTACGGAACCCTACAGACACCTGCGGGCACTTACGGAACCCTGCAGGCCCCTACGGAACCCTACAGGTCCATACAGAACCCCACAGGGCCCTACGGAACTTTACCAGCCACTACGGAACTCTACGGGTCCCTACGGAACCCTGCAGAACCCTCCGCAACCTTACAGAACCCCACAGACTCCTACAGACTTCTACGGGCACTTACACAACCCTACAGGTCCCTACGGAAATCTACGGGACTCTATGGGCCCTTAGGGAACCCTATAGATTTCGATGGAACCCTACGAGCCCCTCTGGAACCCTACAGAATACTCCAGGACCCGACAGCACTCTACAAGACCCTTAGCAACACAACGGAACCTCACTAAAACCCTATGGGCTCCTACAGAACACTGTAGGTGCCTACGGAAACCTACAGACCCCTACGGAATACTACCAGCCACTACAGAAAAATATGGCCCCTACGGAACTCTACGGAACCTGACAGAAACACCGTGGGCCCCTACAGGCCCTTGCGGGCACTTGCAGAACTCTGCAGGAACCCACGGAACTTTATGGAACCCTACCAGCCCCTACGGAAGCCTAAGGACCCTTGCAGGCAGTTACGGAACGGTACAGGGCCCTAGGGAACTTTACCAGCCACTACGGAACTCTACGGGCCCCTAGGGAACCCTGCAGAACCCTCCAGAACCTTACAGAATCCCACGGATTCCTACAGACTCCTGCGGGCAGTTACTCAACCCTAGAGGACCCTACAGAACACTACTGGCTCCTGCGGTACTCCAGAGGCCTCTAGGGAACCTACGAAGCTCTACGGAGCCCTATGGATCCTTACGGAACAGTACGGGCCCCTTCAGACCTCTGCGGGCGCTTATGGAAACCTACAGGACCCTACGGAACTGTACGAGACTCCACAGGCCCCTAGGGAACACCACAGGCCCCTACGGAACCCTACACAACCCTCCGGAAACATATGGCACGCTACAAGCTCCTACCAACCCCTGCGGGCACTTACACAACCCTACAGGCCCCTACGGAAATCTACGGGACTCTACGGGCCCCTAGGGAACCCTTCAGATTTCGACGGAACCCTACCAGCCCCTCTGGAACCCTACAGAATACTCCAGGACCCGACAGCACTCTACAAGACCCTTAGCAACACAACGGAACCTCACTAAAACCCTATGGGCTCCTACAGAACACTGCAGGTGCCTACGGAACCCTACAGACCCCTACAGAATACTACCAGCCACTACAGAAAAATATGGCCCCTACGGAACTCTACGGAACCTGGCAGAAACACTGTGGGCCCCTACAGGCCCTTGCGGGCACTTGCAGAACTCTGCAGGAACCCACGGAACTTTATGGAACCCTACCAGCCCCTACGGAAGCCTAAAGACCATTGCAGGCAGTTACGGAACGGTACAGGGCCCTAGGGAACTTTACCAGCCACTGTGGAACTCTACGGGTCCCTACGGAACCCTGCAGAACCTTCCGGAACCTTACAGAATCCCACAGACTCCTACAGACTTCTGCAGGCACTTACTCAACCCTTGAGGACCCTACGGAACACTGCCAGCCCCTATGGAAGGAACCCTACGGGCCCCTACAGAACACTACTGGCTCCTGCGGTACTCCAGAGGCCTCTAGGGAACCTACGAAGCTCTACGGAGCCCTATGGATCCTCACGGAACAGTACGGGCCCCTTCAGACCTCCACGGGCGCTTATGGAAACCTACAGGACCCTACGGAACTGTACGAGACTCTACAGGCCCCTAGGGAACACCACAGGCCCCTACGGAACCCTACACAACCCTCCGGAAACATATGGCACCCTACAAGCTCCTACCAACCCCTGCGGGCACTTACATAACTCTACAGGCCCCTACGGAAATCTACGGGACTCTACGGGCACCTAGGGAACCCTTCAGATTTCGACGGAATCCTACCAGCCCCTCTGGAACCCTACAGAATACTCCAGGACCCGACAGCACTCTACAAGACCCTTAGCAACACAACGGAACCTCACTAAAACCCTATGGGCTCCTACAGAACACTGCAGGTGCCTACGGAACCCTACAGACCCCTACAGAATACTACCAGCCACTACAGAAAAATATGGCCCCTACGGAACTCTACGGAACCTGGCAGAAACACTGTGGGCCCCTACAGGCCCTTGCGGGCACTTGCAGAACTCTGCAGGAACCCACGGAACTTTATGGAACCCTACCAGCCCCTACGGAAGCCTAAAGACCCTTGCAGGCAGTTACGGAATGGTACAGGGCCCTAGGGAACTTTACCAGCCACTGTGGAACTCTACGGGTCCCTACGGAACCCTGCAGAACCTTCCGGAACCTTACAGAATCCCACAGACTCCTACAGACTTCTGCAGGCACTTACTCAACCCTAGAGGACCCTACGGAACACTGCCAGCCCCTATGGAAGGAACCCTACGGGCCCCTAAAGAACACTACTGGCCCCTGCGGTACTCCAGAGGCCTCTAGGGAACCTACGAAGCTCTACGGAGCCCTATGGATCCTTACGGAACAGTACGGGCCCCTTCAGACCTCTGCGGGCGTTTATGGAAACCTACAGGACCCTACGGAACTGTATGAGACTCTACAGGCCCCTAGGGAACACCACAGGCCCCTACGGAACCCTACACAACCCTCCGGAAACATATGGCACCCTACAAGCTCCTACCAACCCCTGCGGGCACTTACAAAACCCTACAGGTCCCTACGGAAATCTACGGGACTCTACGGGCCCCTAGGGAACCCTTCAGATTTCGACGGAACCCTACAAGGCCCTCTGGAACCCTACAGAATACTCCAGGACCCGACAGCACTCTACAAGACCCTTAGCAACACAACGGAACCTCACTAAAACCCTATGGGCTCCTACAGAACACTGCAGGTGCCTACGGAACCCTGCAGGCCCCTACGGAACCCTACAGACACCTGCGGGCACTTACGGAACCCTGCAGGCCCCTACGGAACCCTACAGGTCCATACAGAACCCCACAGGGCGCTACGGAACTTTACCAGCCACTACGGAACTCTACGGGTCCCTACGGAACCCTGCAGAACCCTCCGCAACCTTACAGAACCCCACAGACTCCTACAGACTTCTACGGGCACTTACACAACCCTACAGGTCCCTACGGAAATCTACGGGACTCTATGGGCCCTTAGGGAACCCTATAGATTTCGATGGAACCCTACCAGCCCCTCTGGAACCCTACAGAATACTCCAGGACCCGACAGCACTCTACAAGACCCTTAGCAACACAACGGAACCTCACTAAAACCCTATGGGCTCCTACAGAACACTGCAGGTGCCTACGGAACCCTGCAGGCCCCTACGGAACCCTACAGACACCTGCGGGCACTTACGGAACCCTGCAGGCCCCTACGGAACCCTACAGGTCCATACAGAACCCCACAGGGCCCTACGGAACTTTACCAGCCACTACGGAACTCTACGGGTCCCTACGGAACCCTGCAGAACCCTCCGCAACCTTACAGAACCCCACAGACTCCTACAGACTTCTGCGGGCACTTACACAACCCTACAGGTCCCTACGGAAATCTACGGGACTCTATGGGCCCTTAGGGAACCCTATAGATTTCGATGGAACCCTACCAGCCCCTCTGGAACCCTACAGAATACTCCAGGACCCGACAGCACTCTACAAGACCCTTAGCAACACAACGGAACCTCACTAAAACCCTATGGGCTCCTACAGAACACTGTAGGTGCCTACGGAAACCTACAGACCCCTACGGAATACTACCAGCCACTACAGAAAAATATGGCCCCTACGGAACTCTACGGAACCTGACAGAAACACCGTGGGCCCCTACAGGCCCTTGCGGGCACTTGCAGAACTCTGCAGGAACCCACGGAACTTTATGGAACCCTACCAGCCCCTACGGAAGCCTAAGGACCCTTGCAGGCAGTTACGGAACGGTACAGGGCCCTAGGGAACTTTACCAGCCACTGTGGAACTCTACGGGTCCCTACGGAACCCTGCAGAACCTTCCGGAACCTTACAGAATCCCACAGACTCCTACAGACTTCTGCAGGCACTTACTCAACCCTAGAGGACCCTACGGAACACTGCCAGCCCCTATGGAAGGAACCCTACGGGCCCCTACAGAACACTACTGGCTCCTGCGGTACTCCAGAGGCCTCTAGGGAACCTACGAAGCTCTACGGAGCCCTATGGATCCTCACGGAACAGTACGGGCCCCTTCAGACCTCCGCGGGCGCTTATGGAAACCTACAGGACCCTACGGAACTGTACGAGACTCTACAGGCCCCTAGGGAACACCACAGGCCCCTACGGAACCCTACACAACCCTCCGGAAACATATGGCACCCTACAAGCTCCTACCAACCCCTGCGGGCACTTACACAACCCTACAGGTCCCTACGGAAATCTACGGGACTCTACGGGCACCTAGGGAACCCTTCAGATTTCGACGGAACCCTACAAGGCCCTCTGGAACCCTACAGAATACTCCAGGACCCGACAGCACTCTACAAGACCCTTAGCAACACAACGGAACCTCACTAAAACCCTATGGGCTCCTACAGAACACTGCAGGTGCCTACGGAACCCTGCAGACACCTGCAGGCACTTACGGAACCCTGCAGGCCCCTACGGAACCCTACAGGTCCATACAGAACCCCACAGGGCCCTACGGAACTTTACCAGCCACTACGGAACTCTACGGGTCCCTACGGAACCCTGCAGAACCCTCCGCAACCTTACAGAACCCCACAGACTCCTACAGACTTCTACGGGCACTTACACAACCCTACAGGTCCCTACGGAAATCTACGGGACTCTATGGGCCCTTAGGGAACCCTATAGATTTTGATGGAACCCTACCAGCCCCTCTGGAACCCTACAGAATACTCCAGGACCCGACAGCACTCTACAAGACCCTTAGCAACACAACGGAACCTCACTAAAACCCTATGGGCTCCTACAGAACACTGCAGGTGCCTACGGAACCCTGCAGGCCCCTACGGAACCCTACAGACACCTGCGGGCACTTACGGAACCCTGCAGGCCCCTACGGAACCCTACAGGTCCATACAGAACCCCACAGGGCCCTACGGAACTTTACCAGCCACTACGGAACTCTACGGGTCCCTACGGAACCCTGCAGAACCCTCCGCAACCTTACAGAACCCCACAGACTCCTACAGACTTCTACGGGCACTTACACAACCCTACAGGTCCCTACGGAAATCTACGGGACTCTATGGGCCCTTAGGGAACCCTATAGATTTCGATGGAACCCTACCAGCCCCTCTGGAACCCTACAGAATACTCCAGGACCCGACAGCACTCTACAAGACCCTTAGCAACACAACGGAACCTCACTAAAACCCTATGGGCTCCTACAGAACACTGTAGGTGCCTACGGAAACCTACAGACCCCTATGGAATACTACCAGCCACTACAGAAAAATATGGCCCCTACGGAACTCTACGGAACCTGACAGAAACACCGTGGGCCCCTACAGGCCCTTGCGGGCACTTGCAGAACTCTGCAGGAACCCACGGAACTTTATGGAACCCTACCAGCCCCTACGGAAGCCTAAGGACCCTTGCAGGCAGTTACGGAACGGTACAGGGCCCTAGGGAACTTTACCAGCCACTGTGGAACTCTACGGGTCCCTACGGAACCCTGCAGAACCTTCCGGAACCTTACAGAATCCCACAGACTCCTACAGACTTCTGCAGGCACTTACTCAACCCTAGAGGACCCTACGGAACACTGCCAGCCCCTATGGAAGGAACCCTACGGGCCCCTACAGAACACTACTGGCTCCTGCGGTACTCCAGAGGCCTCTAGGGAACCTACGAAGCTCTACGGAGCCCTATGGATCCTCACGGAACAGTACGGGCCCCTTCAGACCTCCGCGGGCGCTTATGGAAACCTACAGGACCCTACGGAACTGTACGAGACTCTACAGGCCCCTAGGGAACACCACAGGCCCCTACGGAACCCTACACAACCCTCCGGAAACATATGGCACCCTACAAGCTCCTACCAACCCCTGCGGGCACTTACACAACCCTACAGGTCCCTACGGAAATCTACGGGACTCTACGGGCACCTAGGGAACCCTTCAGATTTCGACGGAACCCTACAAGGCCCTCTGGAACCCTACAGAATACTCCAGGACCCGACAGCACTCTACAAGACCCTTAGCAACACAACGGAACCTCACTAAAACCCTATGGGCTCCTACAGAACACTGCAGGTGCCTACGGAACCCTGCAGACACCTGCAGGCACTTACGGAACCCTGCAGGCCCCTACGGAACCCTACAGGTCCATACAGAACCCCACAGGGCCCTACGGAACTTTACCAGCCACTACGGAACTCTACGGGTCCCTACGGAACCCTGCAGAACCCTCCGCAACCTTACAGAACCCCACAGACTCCTACAGACTTCTGCGGGCACTTACACAACCCTACAGGTCCCTACGGAAATCTACGGGACTCTATGGGCCCTTAGGGAACCCTATAGATTTCGATGGAACCCTACCAGCCCCTCTGGAACCCTACAGAATACTCCAGGACCCGACAGCACTCTACAAGACCCTTAGCAACACAACGGAACCTCACTAAAACCCTATGGGCTCCTACAGAACACTGTAGGTGCCTACGGAAACCTACAGACCCCTACGGAATACTACCAGCCACTACAGAAAAATATGGCCCCTACGGAACTCTACGGAACCTGACAGAAACACCGTGGGCCCCTACAGGCCCTTGCGGGCACTTGCAGAACTCTGCAGGAACCCACGGAACTTTATGGAACACTACCAGCCCCTACGGAAGCCTAAGGACCCTTGCAGGCAGTTACGGAACGGTACAGGGCCCTAGGGAACTTTACCAGCCACTACGGAACTCTACGGGCCCCTACGGAACCCTGCAGAACCCTCCAGAACCTTACAGAATCCCACGGATTCCTACAGACTCCTGCGGGCACTTACTCAACCCTAGAGGACCCTACAGAACACTACTGGCTCCTGCGGTACTCCAGAGGCCTCTAGGGAACCTACGAAGCTCTACGGAGCCCTATGGATCCTTACGGAACAGTACGGGCCCCTTCAGACCTCTGCGGGCGCTTATGGAAACCTACAGGACCCTACGGAACTGTACGAGACTCCACAGGCCCCTAGGGAACACCACAGGCCCCTACGGAACCCTACACAACCCTCCGGAAACATATGGCACGCTACAAGCTCCTACCAACCCCTGCGGGCACTTACACAACCCTACAGGCCCCTACGGAAATCTACGGGACTCTACGGGCCCCTAGGGAACCCTTCAGATTTCGACGGAACCCTACAAGGCCCTCTGGAACCCTACAGAATACTCCAGGACCCGACAGCACTCTACAAGACCCTTAGCAACACAACGGAACCTCACTAAAACCCTATGGGCTCCTACAGAACACTGCAGGTGCCTACGGAACCCTACAGACCCCTACAGAATACTACCAGCCACTACAGAAAAATATGGCCCCTACGGAACTCTACGGAACCTGGCAGAAACACTGTGGGCCCCTACAGGCCCTTGCGGGCACTTGCAGAACTCTGCAGGAACCCACGGAACTTTATGGAACCCTACCAGCCCCTACGGAAGCCTAAAGACCATTGCAGGCAGTTACGGAACGGTACAGGGCCCTAGGGAACTTTACCAGCCACTGTGGAACTCTACGGGTCCCTACGGAACCCTGCAGAACCTTCCGGAACCTTACAGAATCCCACAGACTCCTACAGACTTCTGCAGGCACTTACTCAACCCTTGAGGACCCTACGGAACACTGCCAGCCCCTATGGAAGGAACCCTACGGGCCCCTACAGAACACTACTGGCTCCTGCGGTACTCCAGAGGCCTCTAGGGAACCTACGAAGCTCTACGGAGCCCTATGGATCCTCACGGAACAGTACGGGCCCCTTCAGACCTCCACGGGCGCTTATGGAAACCTACAGGACCCTACGGAACTGTACGAGACTCTACAGGCCCCTAGGGAACACCACAGGCCCCTACGGAACCCTACACAACCCTCCGGAAACATATGGCACCCTACAAGCTCCTACCAACCCCTGCGGGCACTTACACAACCCTACAGGTCCCTACGGAAATCTACGGGACTCTACGGGCCCCTAGGGAACCCTTCATATTTCGACGGAACCCTACAAGGCCCTCTGGAACCCTACAGAATACTCCAGGACCCGACAGCACTCTACAAGACCCTTAGCAACACAACGGAACCTCACTAAAACCCTATGGGCTCCTACAGAACACTGCAGGTGCCTACGGAACCCTGCAGGCCCCTACGGAACCCTACAGACACCTGCAGGCACTTACGGAACCCTGCAGGCCCCTACGGAACCCTACAGGTCCATACAGAACCCCACAGGGCCCTACGGAACTTTACCAGCCACTACGGAACTCTACGGGTCCCTACGGAACCCTGCAGAACCCTCCGCAACCTTACAGAACCCCACAGACTCCTACAGACTTCTGCGGGCACTTACACAACCCTACAGGTCCCTACGGCAATCTACGGGACTCTATGGGCCCTTAGGGAACCCTATAGATTTCGATGGAACCCTACCAGCCCCTCTGGAACCCTACAGAATACTCCAGGACCCGACAGCACTCTACAAGACCCTTAGCAACACAACGGAACCTCACTAAAACCCTATGGGCTCCTACAGAACACTGTAGGTGCCTACGGAAACCTACAGACCCCTACAGAATACTACCAGCCACTACAGAAAAATATGGCCCCTACGGAACTCTACGGAACCTGGCAGAAACACTGTGGGCCCCTACAGGCCCTTGCGGGCACTTGCAGAACTCTGCAGGAACCCACGGAACTTTATGGAACCCTACCAGCCCCTACGGAAGCCTAAAGACCCTTGCAGGCAGTTACGGAACGGTACAGGGCCCTAGGGAACTTTACCAGCCACTACGGAACTCTACGGGCCCCTACGGAACCCTGCAGAACCCTCCAGAACCTTACAGAATCCCACGGATTCCTACAGACTCCTGCGGGCACTTACTCAACCCTAGAGGACCCTACGGAACACTACTGGCTCCTGCGGTACTCCAGAGGCCTCTAGGGAACCTACGAAGCTCTACGGAACCCTATGGATCCTCACGGAACAGTACGGGCCCCTTCAGACCTCTGCGGGCGCTTATGGAAACCTACAGGACCCTATGGAACTGTACGAGGCTCTACAGGCCCCTAGGGAACACCACAGGCCCCTACGGAACCCTACACAACCCTCCGGAAACATATGGCACCCTACAAGCTCCTACCAACCCCTGCGGGCACTTACACAACCCTACAGGCCCCTACGGAAATCTACGGGACTCTACGGGCACCTAGGGAAGCCTACAGATTTCGACGGAACCCTACCAGCCCCTCTGGAACCCTACAGAATACTCCAGGACCCGACAGCACTCTACAAGACCCTTAGCAACACAACGGAACCTCACTAAAACCCTATGGGCTCCTACAGAACACTGTAGGTGCCTACGGAACCCTACAGACCCCTACAGAATACTACCAGCCACTACAGAAAAATATGGCCCCTACGGAACTCTACGGAACCTGGCAGAAACACTGTGGGCCCCTACAGGCCCTTGCGGGCACTTGCAGAACTCTGCAGGAACCCACGGAACTTTATGGAACCCTACCAGCCCCTACGGAAGCCTAAAGACCCTTGCAGGCAGTTACGGAACGGTACAGGGCCCTAGGGAACTTTACCAGCCACTGTGGAACTCTACGGGTCCCTACGGAACCCTGCAGAACCTTCCGGAACCTTACAGAATCCCACAGACTCCTACAGACTTCTGCAGGCACTTACTCAACCCTAGAGGACCCTACAGAACACTGCCAGCCCCTATGGAAGGAACCCTACGGGCCCCTACAGAACACTACTGGCTCCTGCGGTACTCCAGAGGCCTCTAGGGAACCTACGAAGCTCTACGGAGCCCTATGGATCCTCACGGAACAGTACGGGCCCCTTCAGACCTCTGCGGGCGCTTATGGAAACCTACAGGACCCTACGGAACTGTACGAGACTCTACAGGCCCCTAGGGAACACCACAGGCCCCTACGGAACCCTACACAACCCTCCGGAAACATATGGCACCCTACAAGCTCCTACCACCCCCTGCGGGCACTTACACAACCCTACAGGTCCCTACGGAAATCTACGGGACTCTACGGGCACCTAGGGAACCCTTCAGATTTCGACGGAACCCTACAAGGCCCTCTGGAACCCTACAGAATACTCCAGGACCCGACAGCACTCTACAAGACCCTTAGCAACACAACGGAACCTCACTAAAACCCTACGGGCTCCTACAGAACACTGCAGGTGCCTACGGAACCCTGCAGGCCCCTACGGAACCCTACAGACACCTGCAGGCACTTACGGAACCCTGCAGGCCCCTACGGAACCCTACAGGTCCATACAGAACCCCACAGGGCCCTACGGAACTTTACCAGCCACTACGGAACTCTACGGGTCCCTACGGAACCCTGCAGAACCCTCCGCAACCTTACAGAACCCCACAGACTCCTACAGACTTCTGCGGGCACTTACACAACCCTACAGGTCCCTACGGAAATCTACGGGACTCTATGGGCCCTTAGGGAACCCTATAGATTTCGATGGAACCCTACGAGCCCCTCTGGAACCCTACAGAATACTCCAGGACCCGACAGCACTCTACAAGACCCTTAGCAACACAACGGAACCTCACTAAAACCCTATGGGCTCCTACAGAACACTGCAGGCGCCTACGGAACCCTACAGACCCCTACAGAATACTACCAGCCACTACAGAAAAATATGGCCCCTACGGAACTCTACGGAACCTTGCAGAAACACTGTGGGCCCCTACAGGCCCTTGCGGGCACTTGCAGAACTCTGCAGGAACCCACGGAACTTTATGGAACCCTACCAGCCCCTACGGAAGCCTAAAGACCCTTGCAGGCAGTTACGGAACGGTACAGGGCCCTAGGGAACTTTACCAGCCACTACGGAACTCTACGGGCCCCTACGGAACCCTGCAGAACCCTCCAGAACCTTACAGAATCCCACGGATTCCTACAGACTCCTGCAGGCACTTACTCAACCCTAGAGGACCCTACAGAACACTACTGGCTCCTGCGGTACTCCAGAGGCCTCTAGGGAACCTACGAAGCTCTACGGAACCCTATGGATCCTTACGGAACAGTACGGGCCCCTTCAGACCTCTGCGGGCGCTTATGGAAACCTACAGGACCCTACGGAACTGTACGAGACTCTACAGGCCCCTAGGGAACACCACAGGCCCCTACGGAACCCTACACAACCCTCCGGAAACATATGGCACCCTACAAGCTCCTACCAACCCCTGCGGGCACTTACACAACCCTACAGGCCCCTACGGAAATCTACGGGACTCTACGGGCACCTAGGGAACCCTTCAGATTTCGACGGAACCCTACCAGCCCCTCTGGAACCCTACAGAATACTCCAGGACCCGACAGCACTCTACAAGACCCTTAGCAACACAACGGAACCTCACTAAAACCCTATGGGCTCCTACAGAACACTGTAGGTGCCTACGGAAACCTACAGACCCCTACAGAATACTACCAGCCACTACAGAAAAATATGGCCCCTACGGAACTCTACGGAACCTGGCAGAAACACTGTGGGCCCCTACAGGCCCTTGCGGGCACTTGCAGAACTCTGCAGGAACCCACGGAACTTTATGGAACCCTACCAGCCCCTACGGAAGCCTAAAGACCCTTGCAGGCAGTTACGGAACGGTACAGGGCCCTAGGGAACTTTACCAGCCACTGTGGAACTCTACGGGTCCCTACGGAACCCTGCAGAACCTTCCGGAACCTTACAGAATCCCACAGACTCCTACAGACTTCTGCAGGCACTTACTCAACCCTAGAGGACCCTACGGAACACTGCCAGCCCCTATGGAAGGAACCCTACGGGCCCCTACAGAACACTACTGGCTCCTGCGGTACTCCAGAGGCCTCTAGGGAACCTACGAAGCTCTACGGAGCCCTATGGATCCTCACGGAACAGTACGGGCCCCTTCAGACCTCTGCGGGCGCTTATGGAAACCTACAGGACCCTACGGAACTGTACGAGACTCTACAGGCCCCTAGGGAACACCACAGGCCCCTACGGAACCCTACACAACCCTCCGGAAACATATGGCACCCTACAAGCTCCTACCACCCCCTGCGGGCACTTACACAACCCTACAGGTCCCTACGGAAATCTACGGGCCTCTACGGGCACCTAGGGAACCCTTCAGATTTCGACGGAACCCTACAAGGCCCTCTGGAACCCTACAGAATACTCCAGGACCCGACAGCACTCTACAAGACCCTTAGCAACACAACGGAACCTCACTAAAACCCTATGGGCTCCTACAGAACACTGCAGGTGCCTACGGAACCCTGCAGGCCCCTACGGAACCCTACAGACACCTGCAGGCACTTACGGAACCCTGCAGGCCCCTACGGAACCCTACAGGTCCATACAGAACCCCACAAGGCCCTACGGAACTTTACCAGCCACTACGGAACTCTACGGGTCCCTACGGAACCCTGCAGAACCCTCCGCAACCTTACAGAACCCCACAGACTCCTACAGACTTCTGCGGGCACTTACACAACCCTACAGGTCCCTACGGAAATCTACGGGACTCTATGGGCCCTTAGGGAACCCTATAGATTTCGATGGAACCCTACGAGCCCCTCTGGAACCCTACAGAATACTCCAGGACCCGACAGCACTCTACAAGACCCTTAGCAACACAACGGAACCTCACTAAAACCCTATGGGCTCCTACAGAACACTGCAGGCGCCTACGGAACCCTACAGACCCCTACAGAATACTACCAGCCACTACAGAAAAATATGGCCCCTACGGAACTCTACGGAACCTTGCAGAAACACTGTGGGCCCCTACAGGCCCTTGCGGGCACTTGCAGAACTCTGCAGGAACCCACGGAACTTTATGGAACCCTACCAGCCCCTACGGAAGCCTAAAGACCCTTGCAGGCAGTTACGGAACGGTACAGGGCCCTAGGGAACTTTACCAGCCACTACGGAACTCTACGGGCCCCTACGGAACCCTGCAGAACCCTCCAGAACCTTACAGAATCCCACGGATTCCTACAGACTCCTGCGGGCACTTACTCAACCCTAGAGGACCCTACGGAACACTACTGGCTCCTGCGGTACTCCAGAGGCCTCTAGGGAACCTACGAAGCTCTACGGAGCCCTATGGATCCTCACGGAACAGTACGGGCCCCTTCAGACCTCTGCGGGCGCTTATGGAAACCTACAGGACCCTACGGAACTGTATGAGACTCTACAGGCCCCTAGGGAACACCACAGTCCCCTACGGAACCCTACACAACCCTCCGGAAACATATGGCACCCTACAAGCTCCTACCAACCCCTGCGGGCACTTACACAACCCTACAGGTCCCTACGGAAATCTACGGGCCTCTACGGGCACCTAGGGAACCCTTCAGATTTCGACGGAACCCTACAAGGCCCTCTGGAACCCTACAGAATACTCCAGGACCCGACAGCACTCTACAAGACCCTTAGCAACACAACGGAACCTCACTAAAACCCTATGGGCTCCTACAGAACACTGCAGGTGCCTACGGAACCCTGCAGGCCCCTACGGAACCCTACAGACACCTGCAGGCACTTACGGAACCCTGCAGGCCCCTACGGAACCCTACAGGTCCATACAGAACCCCACAAGGCCCTACGGAACTTTACCAGCCACTACGGAACTCTACGGGTCCCTACGGAACCCTGCAGAACCCTCCGCAACCTTACAGAACCCCACAGACTCCTACAGACTTCTGCGGGCACTTACACAACCCTACAGGTCCCTACGGAAATCTACGGGACTCTATGGGCCCTTAGGGAACCCTATAGATTTCGATGGAACCCTACGAGCCCCTCTGGAACCCTACAGAATACTCCAGGACCCGACAGCACTCTACAAGACCCTTAGCAACACAACGGAACCTCACTAAAACCCTATGGGCTCCTACAGAACACTGCAGGTGCCTGCGGAACCCTACAGACACCTACGGGCACGTACAGAACCCTGCAGGCCCCTACGGAACCCTACAGGTCCATACAGAACCCCACAGGGCCCTAGGGAACTTTACCAGCCACTACGGAACTCTACGGGCCCCTACGGAACCCTGCAGAACCCTCCAGAACCTTACAGAATCCCACGGATTCCTACAGACTCCTGCGGGCACTTACTCAACCCTAGAGGACCCTACGGAACACTACTGGCTCCTGCGGTACTCCAGAGGCCTCTAGGGAACCTACGAAGCTCTACGGAACCCTATGGATCCTTACGGAACAGTACGGGCCCCTTCAGACCTCCGCGGGCGCTTATGGAAACCTACAGGACCCTACGGAACTCTACGAGACTCTACAGGCCCCTAGGGAACACCACAGGCCCCTACGGAACCCTACACAACCCTCCGGAAACATATGGCACCCTACAAGCTCCTACCAACCCCTGCGGGCACTTACACAACCCTACAGGCCCCTACGGAAATCTACGGGACTCTACGGGCACCTAGGGAAGCCTACAGATTTCGACGGAACCCTACCAGCCCCTCTGGAACCCTACAGAATACTCCAGGACCCGACAGCACTCTACAAGACCCTTAGCAACACAACGGAACCTCACTAAAACCCTATGGGCTCCTACAGAACACTGTAGGTGCCTACGGAACCCTACAGACCCCTACAGAATACTACCAGCCACTACAGAAAAATATGGCCCCTACGGAACTCTACGGAACCTGGCAGAAACACTGTGGGCCCCTACAGGCCCTTGCGGGCACTTGCAGAACTCTGCAGGAACCCACGGAACTTTATGGAACCCTACCAGCCCCTACGGAAGCCTAAAGACCCTTGCAGGCAGTTACGGAACGGTACAGGGCCCTAGGGAACTTTACCAGCCACTGTGGAACTCTACGGGTCCCTACGGAACCCTGCAGAACCTTCCGGAACCTTACAGAATCCCACAGACTCCTACAGACTTCTGCAGGCACTTACTCAACCCTAGAGGACCCTACGGAACACTGCCAGCCCCTATGGAAGGAACCCTACGGGCCCCTACAGAACACTACTGGCTCCTGCGGTACTCCAGAGGCCTCTAGGGAACCTACGAAGCTCTACGGAGCCCTATGGATCCTCACGGAACAGTACGGGCCCCTTCAGACCTCTGCGGGCGCTTATGGAAACCTACAGGACCCTACGGAACTGTACGAGACTCTACAGGCCCCTAGGGAACACCACAGGCCCCTACGGAACCCTACACAACCCTCCGGAAACATATGGCACCCTACAAGCTCCTACCAACCCCTGCGGGCACTTACACAACCCTACAGGTCCCTACGGAAATCTACGGGACTCTACGGGCACCTAGGGAACCCTTCAGATTTCGACGGAACCCTACAAGGCCCTCTGGAACCCTACAGAATACTCCAGGACCCGACAGCACTCTACAAGACCCTTAGCAACACAACGGAACCTCACTAAAACCCTATGGGCTCCTACAGAACACTGCAGGTGCCTACGGAACCCTGCAGGCCCCTACGGAACCCTACAGACACCTGCAGGCACTTACGGAACCCTGCAGGCCCCTACGGAACCCTACAGGTCCATACAGAACCCCACAAGGCCCTACGGAACTTTACCAGCCACTACGGAACTCTACGGGTCCCTACGGAACCCTGCAGAACCCTCCGCAACCTTACAGAACCCCACAGACTCCTACAGACTTCTGCGGGCACTTACACAACCCTACAGGTCCCTACGGAAATCTACGGGACTCTATGGGCCCTTAGGGAACCCTATAGATTTCGATGGAACCCTACGAGCCCCTCTGGAACCCTACAGAATACTCCAGGACCCGACAGCACTCTACAAGACCCTTAGCAACACAACGGAACCTCACTAAAACCCTATGGGCTCCTACAGAACACTGCAGGTGCCTGCGGAACCCTACAGACACCTACGGGCACGTACAGAACCCTGCAGGCCCCTACGGAACCCTACAGGTCCATACAGAACCCCACAGGGCCCTAGGGAACTTTACCAGCCACTACGGAACTCTACGGGCCCCTACGGAACCCTGCAGAACCCTCCAGAACCTTACAGAATCCCACGGATTCCTACAGACTCCTGCGGGCACTTACTCAACCCTAGAGGACCCTACGGAACACTACTGGCTCCTGCGGTACTCCAGAGGCCTCTAGGGAACCTACGAAGCTCTACGGAACCCTATGGATCCTTACGGAACAGTACGGGCCCCTTCAGACCTCCGCGGGCGCTTATGGAAACCTACAGGACCCTACGGAACTGTACGAGACTCTACAGGCCCCTAGGGAACACCACAGGCCCCTACGGAACCCTACACAACCCTCCGGAAACATATGGCACCCTACAAGCTCCTACCAACCCCTGCGGGCACTTACACAACCCTACAGGCCCCTACGGAAATCTACGGGACTCTACGGGCACCTAGGGAAGCCTACAGATTTCGACGGAACCCTACCAGCCCCTCTGGAACCCTACACAATACTCCAGGACCCGACAGCACTCTACAAGACCCTTAGCAACACAACGGAACCTCACTAAAACCCTATGGGCTCCTACAGAACACTGTAGGTGCCTACGGAACCCTACAGACCCCTACAGAATACTACCAGCCACTACAGAAAAATATGGCCCCTACGGAACTCTACGGAACCTGGCAGAAACACTGTGGGCCCCTACAGGCCCTTGCGGGCACTTGCAGAACTCTGCAGGAACCCACGGAACTTTATGGAACCCTACCAGCCCCTACGGAAGCCTAAAGACCCTTGCAGGCAGTTACGGAACGGTACAGGGCCCTAGGGAACTTTACCAGCCACTGTGGAACTCTACGGGTCCCTACGGAACCCTGCAGAACCTTCCGGAACCTTACAGAATCCCACAGACTCCTACAGACTTCTGCAGGCACTTACTCAACCCTAGAGGACCCTACAGAACACTGCCAGCCCCTATGGAAGGAACCCTACGGGCCCCTACAGAACACTACTGGCTCCTGCGGTACTCCAGAGGCCTCTAGGGAACCTACGAAGCTCTACGGAGCCCTATGGATCCTCACGGAACAGTACGGGCCCCTTCAGACCTCTGCGGGCGCTTATGGAAACCTACAGGACCCTACGGAACTGTACGAGACTCTACAGGCCCCTAGGGAACACCACAGGCCCCTACGGAACCCTACACAACCCTCCGGAAACATATGGCACCCTACAAGCTCCTACCACCCCCTGCGGGCACTTACACAACCCTACAGGTCCCTACGGAAATCTACGGGACTCTACGGGCACCTAGGGAACCCTTCAGATTTCGACGGAACCCTACAAGGCCCTCTGGAACCCTACAGAATACTCCAGGACCCGACAGCACTCTACAAGACCCTTAGCAACACAACGGAACCTCACTAAAACCCTATGGGCTCCTACAGAACACTGCAGGTGCCTACGGAACCCTGCAGGCCCCTACGGAACCCTACAGACACCTGCAGGCACTTACGGAACCCTGCAGGCCCCTACGGAACCCTACAGGTCCATACAGAACCCCACAGGGCCCTACGGAACTTTACCAGCCACTACGGAACTCTACGGGTCCCTACGGAACCCTGCAGAACCCTCCGCAATCTTACAGAACCCGACAGACTCCTACAGACTTCTGCGGGCACTTACACAACCCTACAGGTCCCTACGGAAATCTACGGGACTCTATGGGCCCTTAGGGAACCCTATAGATTTCGATGGAACCCTACGAGCCCCTCTGGAACCCTACAGAATACTCCAGGACCCGACAGCACTCTACAAGACCCTTAGCAACACAACGGAACCTCACTAAAACCCTATGGGCTCCTACAGAACACTGTAGGTGCCTACGGAACCCTACAGACCCCTACAGAATACTACCAGCCACTACAGAAAAATATGGCCCCTACGGAACTCTACGGAACCTGGCAGAAACACTGTGGGCCCCTACAGGCCCTTGCGGGCACTTGCAGAACTCTGCAGGAACCCACGGAACTTTATGGAACCCTACCAGCCCCTACGGAAGCCTAAAGACCCTTGCAGGCAGTTACGGAACGGTACAGGGCCCTAGGGAACTTTACCAGCCACTGTGGAACTCTACGGGTCCCTACGGAACCCTGCAGAACCTTCCGGAACCTTACAGAATCCCACAGACTCCTACAGACTTCTGCAGGCACTTACTCAACCCTAGAGGACCCTACAGAACACTGCCAGCCCCTATGGAAGGAACCCTACGGGCCCCTACAGAACACTACTGGCTCCTGCGGTACTCCAGAGGCCTCTAGGGAACCTACGAAGCTCTACGGAGCCCTATGGATCCTCACGGAACAGTACGGGCCCCTTCAGACCTCTGCGGGCGCTTATGGAAACCTACAGGACCCTACGGAACTGTACGAGACTCTACAGGCCCCTAGGGAACACCACAGGCCCCTACGGAACCCTACACAACCCTCCGGAAACATATGGCACCCTACAAGCTCCTACCACCCCCTGCGGGCACTTACACAACCCTACAGGTCCCTACGGAAATCTACGGGACTCTACGGGCACCTAGGGAACCCTTCAGATTTCGACGGAACCCTACAAGGCCCTCTGGAACCCTACAGAATACTCCAGGACCCGACAGCACTCTACAAGACCCTTAGCAACACAACGGAACCTCACTAAAACCCTATGGGCTCCTACAGAACACTGCAGGTGCCTACGGAACCCTGCAGGCCCCTACGGAACCCTACAGACACCTGCAGGCACTTACGGAACCCTGCAGGCCCCTACGGAACCCTACAGGTCCATACAGAACCCCACAGGGCCCTACGGAACTTTACCAGCCACTACGGAACTCTACGGGTCCCTACGGAACCCTGCAGAACCCTCCGCAATCTTACAGAACCCCACAGACTCCTACAGACTTCTGCGGGCACTTACACAACCCTACAGGTCCCTACGGAAATCTACGGGACTCTATGGGCCCTTAGGGAACCCTATAGATTTCGATGGAACCCTACGAGCCCCTCTGGAACCCTACAGAATACTCCAGGACCCGACAGCACTCTACAAGACCCTTAGCAACACAACGGAACCTCACTAAAACCCTATGGGCTCCTACAGAACACTGCAGGCGCCTACGGAACCCTACAGACCCCTACAGAATACTACCAGCCACTACAGAAAAATATGGCCCCTACGGAACTCTACGGAACCTTGCAGAAACACTGTGGGCCCCTACAGGCCCTTGCGGGCACTTGCAGAACTCTGCAGGAACCCACGGAACTTTATGGAACCCTACCAGCCCCTACGGAAGCCTAAAGACCCTTGCAGGCAGTTACGGAACGGTACAGGGCCCTAGGGAACTTTACCAGCCACTACGGAACTCTACGGGCCCCTACGGAACCCTGCAGAACCCTCCAGAACCTTACAGAATCCCACGGATTCCTACAGACTCCTGCGGGCACTTACTCAACCCTAGAGGACCCTACGGAACACTACTGGCTCCTGCGGTACTCCAGAGGCCTCTAGGGAACCTACGAAGCTCTACGGAACCCTATGGATCCTTACGGAACAGTACGGGCCCCTTCAGACCTCTGCGGGCGCTTATGGAAACCTACAGGACCCTACGGAACTGTACGAGACTCTACAGGCCCCTAGGGAACACCACAGGCCCCTACGGAACCCTACACAACCCTCCGGAAACATATGGCACCCTACAAGCTCCTACCAACCCCTGCGGGCACTTACACAACCCTACAGGTCCCTACGGAAATCTACGGGCCTCTACGGGCACCTAGGGAACCCTTCAGATTTCGACGGAACCCTACAAGGCCCTCTGGAACCCTACAGAATACTCCAGGACCCGACAGCACTCTACAAGACCCTTAGCAACACAACGGAACCTCACTAAAACCCTATGGGCTCCTACAGAACACTGCAGGTGCCTACGGAACCCTGCAGGCCCCTACGGAACCCTACAGACACCTGCAGGCACTTACGGAACCCTGCAGGCCCCTACGGAACCCTACAGGTCCATACAGAACCCCACAAGGCCCTACGGAACTTTACCAGCCACTACGGAACTCTACGGGTCCCTACGGAACCCTGCAGAACCCTCCGCAACCTTACAGAACCCCACAGACTCCTACAGACTTCTGCGGGCACTTACACAACCCTACAGGTCCCTACGGAAATCTACGGGACTCTATGGGCCCTTAGGGAACCCTATAGATTTCGATGGAACCCTACGAGCCCCTCTGGAACCCTACAGAATACTCCAGGACCCGACAGCACTCTACAAGACCCTTAGCAACACAACGGAACCTCACTAAAACCCTATGGGCTCCTACAGAACACTGCAGGTGCCTGCGGAACCCTACAGACACCTACGGGCACGTACAGAACCCTGCAGGCCCCTACGGAACCCTACAGGTCCATACAGAACCCCACAGGGCCCTAGGGAACTTTACCAGCCACTACGGAACTCTACGGGCCCCTACGGAACCCTGCAGAACCCTCCAGAACCTTACAGAATCCCACGGATTCCTACAGACTCCTGCGGGCACTTACTCAACCCTAGAGGACCCTACGGAACACTACTGGCTCCTGCGGTACTCCAGAGGCCTCTAGGGAACCTACGAAGCTCTACGGAACCCTATGGATCCTTACGGAACAGTACGGGCCCCTTCAGACCTCCGCGGGCGCTTATGGAAACCTACAGGACCCTACGGAACTGTACGAGACTCTACAGGCCCCTAGGGAACACCACAGGCCCCTACGGAACCCTACACAACCCTCCGGAAACATATGGCACCCTACAAGCTCCTACCAACCCCTGCGGCCACTTACACAACCCTACAGGTCCCTACGGAAATCTATGGGACTCTACGGGCCCCTAGGGAAGCCTACAGATTTTGATGGAACCCTACGAGCCCCTCTGGAACCCTACAGAATACTCCAGGACCCGACAGCACTCTACAAGACCCTTAGCAACACAACGGAACCTCACTAAAACCCTATGGGCTCCTACAGAACACTGCAGGCGCCTACGGAACCCTACAGACCCCTACGGAACCCTACAGACACCTGCAGGCACTTACGGAACCCTGCAGGCCCCTACGGAACCCTACAGGTCCATACAGAACCCCACAGGGCCCTACGGAACTTTACCAGCCACTACGGAACTCTACGGGTCCCTACGGAACCCTGCAGAACCCTCCGCAACCTTACAGAATCCCACAGACTCCTACAGACTTCTGCGGGCACTTACACAACCCTACAGGTCCCTACGGCAATCTACGGGACTCTATGGGCCCCTAGGGAACCCTATAGATTTCGATGGAACCCTACGAGCCCCTCTGGAACCCTACAGAATACTCCAGGACCCGACAGCACTCTACAAGACCCTTAGCAACACAACGGAACCTCACTAAAACCCTATGGGCTCCTACAGAACACTGCAGGTGCCTACGGAACCCTACAGACACCTACGGGCACTTACAGAACACTGCAGGCCCCTACGGAACCCTACAGGTCCATACAGAACCCCACAGGGCCCTAGGGAACTTTACCAGCCACTGTGGAACTCTACGGGCCCCTACGGAACCCTGCAGAACCCTCCAGAACCTTACAGAATCCCACGGATTCCTACAGACTCCTGCGGGCACTTACTCAACCCTAGAGGACCCTACGGAACACTACTGGCTCCTGCGGTACTCCAGAGGCCTCTAGGGAACCTACGAAGCTCTACGGAACCCTATGGATCCTTACGGAACAGTACGGGCCCCTTCAGACCTCCGCGGGCGCTTATGGAAACCTACAGGACCCTACGGAACTGTACGAGACTCTACAGGCCCCTAGGGAACACCACAGGCCCCTACGGAACCCTACACAACCCTCCGGAAACATATGGCACCCTACAAGCTCCTACCAACCCCTGCGGGCACTTACACAACCCTACAGGCCCCTACGGAAATCTATGGGACTCTACGGGCCCCTAGGGAAGCCTACAGATTTTGATGGAACCCTACGAGCCCCTCTGGAACCCTACAGAATACTCCAGGACCCGACAGCACTCTACAAGACCCTTAGCAACACAACGGAACCTCACTAAAACCCTATGGGCTCCTACAGAACACTGCAGGCGCCTGTGGAACCCTACAGACCCCTACGGAACCCTACAGACACCTGCAGGCACTTACGGAACCCTGCAGGCCCCTACGGAACCCTACAGGTCCATACAGAACCCCACAGGGCCCTACAGAACTTTACCAGCCACTACGGAACTCTACGGGTCCCTACGGAACCCTGCAGAACCCTCCGCAACCTTACAGAATCCCACAGACTCCTACAGACTTCTGCGGGCACTTACACAACCCTACAGGTCCCTACGGAAATCTACGGGACTCTATGGGCCCTTAGGGAACCCTATAGATTTCGATGGAACCCTACCAGCCCCTCTGGAACCCTACAGAATACTCCAGGACCCGACAGCACTCTACAAGACCCTTAGCAACACAACGGAACCTCACTAAAACCCTATGGGCTCCTACAGAACACTGCAGGTGCCTGCGGAACCCTACAGACACCTACGGGCATTTACAGAACACTGCAGGCCCCTACGGAACCCTACAGGTCCATACAGAACCCCACAGGGCCCTAGGGAACTTTACCAGCCACTACGGAACTCTACGGGCCCCTACGGAACCCTGCAGAACCCTCCAGAACCTTACAGAATCCCACGGATTCCTACAGACTCCTGCGGGCACTTACTCAACCCTAGAGGACCCTACGGAACACTACTGGCTCCTGCGGTACTCCAGAGGCCTCTAGGGAACCTACGAAGCTCTACGGAACCCTATGGATCCTTACGGAACAGTACGGGCCCCTTCAGACCTCTGCGGGCGCTTATGGAAACCTACAGGACCCTACGGAACTGTACGAGACTCTACAGGCCCCTAGGGAACACCACAGGCCCCTACGGAACCCTACACAACCCTCCGGAAACATATGGCACCCTACAAGCTCTTACCAACCCCTGCGGGCACTTACACAACCCTACAGGCCCCTACGGAAATCTATGGGACTCTACGGGCCCCTAGGGAAGCCTACAGATTTTGATGGAACCCTACGAGCCCCTCTGGAACCCTACAGAATACTCCAGGACCCGACAGCACTCTACAAGACCCTTAGCAACACAACGGAACCTCACTAAAACCCTATGGGCTCCTACAGAACACTGCAGGTGCCTACGGAACCCTACAGACACCTACGGGCACTTACAGAACACTGCAGGCCCCTACGGAACCCTACAGGTCCATACAGAACCCCACAGGGCCCTAGGGAACTTTACCAGCCACTACGGAACTCTACGGGTCCCTACGGAACCCTGCAGAACCCTCCGCAACCTTACAGAATCCCACGGATTCCTACAGACTCCTGCGGGCACTTACTCAACCCTAGAGGACCCTACGGAACACTACTGGCTCCTGCGGTACTCCAGAGGCCTCTAGGGAACCTACGAAGCTCTACGGAACCCTATGGATCCTTACGGAACAGTACGGGCCCCTTCAGACCTCCGCGGGCGCTTATGGAAACCTACAGGACCCTACGGAACTGTACGAGACTCTACAGGCCCCTAGGGAACACCACAGGCCCCTACGGAACCCTACACAACCCTCCGGAAACATATGGCACCCTACAAGCTCCTACCAACCCCTGCGGGCACTTACACAACCCTACAGGCCACTACGGAAATCTACGGGACTCTACGGGCCCCTAGGGAAGCCTACAGATTTTGATGGAACCCTACGAGCCCCTCTGGAACCCTACAGAATACTCCAGGACCCGACAGCACTCTACAAGACCCTTAGCAACACAACGGAACCTCACTAAAACCCTATGGGCTCCTACAGAACACTGCAGGCGCCTGTGGAACCCTACAGACCCCTACGGAACCCTACAGACACCTGCAGGCACTTACGGAACCCTGCAGGCCCCTACGGAACCCTACAGGTCCATACAGAACCCCACAGGGCCCTACGGAACTTTACCAGCCACTACGGAACTCTACGGGTCCCTACGGAACCCTGCAGAACCCTCCGCAACCTTACAGAATCCCACAGACTCCTACAGACTTCTGCGGGCACTTACACAACCCTACAGGTCCCTACGGCAATCTACGGGACTCTATGGGCCCTTAGGGAACCCTATAGATTTCGATGGAACCCTACGAGCCCCTCTGGAACCCTACAGAATACTCCAGGACCCGACAGCACTCTACAAGACCCTTAGCAACACAACGGAACCTCACTAAAACCCTATGGGCTCCTACAGAACACTGCAGGCGCCTACGGAACCCTACAGACCCCTACGGAACCCTACAGACACCTGCAGGCACTTACGGAACCCTGCAGGCCCCTACGGAACCCTACAGGTCCATACAGAACCCCACAGGGCCCTACGGAACTTTACCAGCCACTACGGAACTCTACGGGTCCCTACGGAACCCTGCAGAACCCTCCGCAACCTTACAGAATCCCACAGACTCCTACAGACTTCTGCGGGCACTTACACAACCCTACAGGTCCCTACGGAAATCTACGGGACTCTATGGGCCCTTAGGGAACCCTATAGATTTCGATGGAACCCTACCAGCCCCTCTGGAACCCTACAGAATACTCCAGGACCCGACAGCACTCTACAAGACCCTTAGCAACACAACGGAACCTCACTAAAACCCTATGGGCTCCTACAGAACACTGCAGGTGCCTGCGGAACCCTACAGACACCTACGGGCACTTACAGAACACTGCAGGCCCCTACGGAACCCTACAGGTCCATACAGAACCCCACAGGGCCCTAGGGAACTTTACCAGCCACTGTGGAACTCTACGGGCCCCTACGGAACCCTGCAGAACCCTCCAGAACCTTACAGAATCCCACGGATTCCTACAGACTCCTGCGGGCACTTACTCAACCCTAGAGGACCCTACGGAACACTACTGGCTCCTGCGGTACTCCAGAGGCCTCTAGGGAACCTACGAAGCTCTACGGAACCCTATGGATCCTTACGGAACAGTACGGGCCCCTTCAGACCTCCGCGGGCGCTTATGGAAACCTACAGGACCCTACGGAACTGTACGAGACTCTACAGGCCCCTAGGGAACACCACAGGCCCCTACGGAACCCTACACAACCCTCCGGAAACATATGGCACCCTACAAGCTCCTACCAACCCCTGCGGGCACTTACACAACCCTACAGGCCCCTACGGAAATCTATGGGACTCTACGGGCCCCTAGGGAACCCTACAGATTTCGACAGTACCCTACGAGCCCCTCTGGAACCCTACAGAATACTCCAGGACCCGACAGCACTCTACAAGACCCTTAGCAACACAACGGAACCTCACTAAAACCCTATGGGCTCCTACAGAACACTGCAGGCGCCTGTGGAACCCTACAGACCCCTACGGAACCCTACAGACACCTGCAGGCACTTACGGAACCCTGCAGGCCCCTACGGAACCCTACAGGTCCATACAGAACCCCACAGGGCCCTACGGAACTTTACCAGCCACTACGGAACTCTACGGGTCCCTACGGAACCCTGCAGAACCCTCCGCAACCTTACAGAATCCCACAGACTCCTACAGACTTCTGCGGGCACTTACACAACCCTACAGGTCCCTACGGCAATCTACGGGACTCTATGGGCCCTTAGGGAACCCTATAGATTTCGATGGAACCCTACGAGCCCCTCTGGAACCCTACAGAATACTCCAGGACCCGACAGCACTCTACAAGACCCTTAGCAACACAACGGAACCTCACTAAAACCCTATGGGCTCCTACAGAACACTGCAGGTGCCTACGGAACCCTACAGACACCTACGGGCACGTACAGAACCCTGCAGGCCCCTACGGAACCCTACAGGTCCATACAGAACCCCACAGGGCCCTAGGGAACTTTACCAGCCACTACGGAACTCTACGGGCCCCTACGGAACCCTGCAGAACCCTCCAGAACCTTACAGAATCCCACGGATTCCTACAGACTCCTGCGGGCACTTACTCAACCCTAGAGGACCCTACAGAACACTACTGGCTCCTGCGGTACTCCAGAGGCCTCTAGGGAACCTACGAAGCTCTACGGAACCCTATGGATCCTTACGGAACAGTACGGGCCCCTTCAGACCTCCGCGGGCGCTTATGGAAACCTACAGGACCCTACGGAACTGTACGAGACTCTACAGGCCCCTAGGGAACACCACAGGCCCCTACGGAACCCTACACAACCCTCCGGAAACATATGGCACCCTACAAGCTCCTACCAACCCCTGCGGGCACTTACACAACCCTACAGGCCCCTACGGAAATCTATGGGACTCTACGGGCCCCTAGGGAAGCCTACAGATTTTGATGGAACCCGACCAGCCCCTCTGGAACCCTACAGAATACTCCAGGACCCGACAGCACTCTACAAGACCCTTAGCAACACAACGGAACCTCACTAAAACCCTATGGGCTCCTACAGAACACTGCAGGCGCCTACGGAACCCTACAGACCCCTACGGAACCCTACAGACACCTGCAGGCACTTACGGAACCCTGCAGGCCCCTACGGAACCCTACAGGTCCATACAGAACCCCACAGGGCCCTACAGAACTTTACCAGCAACTACGGAACTCTACGGGTCCCTACGGAACCCTGCAGAACCCTCCGCAAGCTTACAGAATCCCACAGACTCCTACAGACTTCTGCGGGCACTTACACAACCCTACAGGTCCCTACGGAAATCTACAGGACTCTATGGGCCCTTAGGGAACCCTATAGATTTCGATGGAACCCTACGAGCCCCTCTGGAACCCTACAGAATACTCCAGGACCCGACAGCACTCTACAAGACCCTTAGCAACACAACGGAACCTCACTAAAACCCTATGGGCTCCTACAGAACACTGCAGGTGCCTGCGGAACCCTACAGACACCTACGGGCACTTACAGAACACTGCAGGCCCCTACGGAACCCTACAGGTCTATTCAGAACCCCACAGGGCCCTAGGGAACTTTACCAGACACTGTGGAACTCTACGGGCCCCTACGGAACCCTGCAGAACCCTCCAGAACCTTACAGAATCCCACGGATTCCTACAGACTCCTGCGGGCACTTACTCAACCCTAGAGGACCCTACGGAACACTACTGGCTCCTGCGGTACTCCAGAGGCCTCTAGGGAACCTACGAAGCTCTACGGAACCCTATGGATCCTTACGGAACAGTACGGGCCCCTTCAGACCTCTGCGGGCGCTTATGGAAACCTACAGGACCCTACGGAACTGTACGAGACTCTACAGGCCCCTAGGGAACACCACAGGCCCCTACGGAACCCTACACAACCCTCCGGAAACATATGGCACCCTACAAGCTCCTACCAACCCCTGCGGGCACTTACACAACCCTACAGGCCCCTACGGAAATCTATGGGACTCTACGGGCCCCTAGGGAACCCTACAGATTTCGACAGTACCCTACGAGCCCCTCTGGAACCCTACAGAATACTCCAGGACCCGACAGCACTCTACAAGACCCTTAGCAACACAACGGAACCTCACTAAAACCCTATGGGCTCCTACAGAACACTGCAGGCGCCTGTGGAACCCTACAGACCCCTACGGAACCCTACAGACACCTGCAGGCACTTACGGAACCCTGCAGGCCCCTACGGAACCCTACAGGTCCATACAGAACCCCACAGGGCCCTACGGAACTTTACCAGCCACTACGGAACTCTACGGGTCCCTACGGAACCCTGCAGAAGAACCCTCCGCAACCTTACAGAATCCCACAGACTCCTACAGACTTCTGCGGGCACTTACACAACCCTACAGGTCCCTACGGCAATCTACGGGACTCTATGGGCCCTTAGGGAACCCTATAGATTTCGATGGAACCCTACGAGCCCCTCTGGAACCCTACAGAATACTCCAGGACCCGACAGCACTCTACAAGACCCTTAGCAACACAACGGAACCTCACTAAAACCCTATGGGCTCCTACAGAACACTGCAGGCGCCTACGGAACCCTACAGACACCTACGGGCACGCACAGAACCCTGCAGGCCCCTACGGAACCCTACAGGTCCATACAGAACCCCACAGGGCCCTAGGGAACTTTACCAGCCACTACGGAACTCTACGGGCCCCTACGGAACCCTGCAGAACCCTCCAGAACCTTACAGAATCCCACGGATTCCTACAGACTCCTGCGGGCACTTACTCAACCCTAGAGGACCCTACGGAACACTGCCAGCCCCTATGGAAGGAACCCTACGGGCCCCTACAGAACACTACTGGCTCCTGCGGTACTCCAGAGGCCTCTAGGGAACCTACGAAGCTCTACGGAGCCCTATGGATCCTTACGGAACAGTACGGGCCCCTTCAGACCTCTGCGGGCGCTTATGGAAACCTACAGGACCCTATGGAACTGTACGAGACTCTACAGGCCCCTAGAGAACACCACAGGCCCCTACGGAGTCGTACGAGACTCTACAGGCCCTAAGGGAAAACCACAGGCCCCTACGGAACCCTACACAACCCTCTGTAAACTTATGGAACCCTACAAGCTCCTACCAACCCCTGCGGGCACTTACACAACCCTACAGGTCCCTACGGCAATCTACGGGACTCTATGGGCCCCTAGGGAACCCTACAGATTTCGACAGTACCCTACGAGCCCCTCTGGAACCCTACAGAATACTCCAGGACCCGACAGCACTCTACAAGACCCTTAGCAACACAACGGAACCTCACTAAAACCCTATGGGCTCCTACAGAACACTGCAGGCGCCTACGGAACCCTACAGACCCCTACGGAACCCTACAGACACCTGCAGGCACTTACGGAACCCTGCAGGCCCCTACGGAACCCTACAGGTCCATACAGAACCCCACAGGGCCCTACGGAACTTTACCAGCCACTACGGAACTCTACGGGTCCCTACGGAACCCTGCAGAACCCTCCGCAAGCTTACAGAATCCCACAGACTCCTACAGACTTCTGCGGGCACTTACACAACCCTACAGGTCCCTACGGAAATCTACGGGACTCTATGGGCCCCTAGGGAACCCTATAGATTTCGATGGAACCCTACGAGCCCCTCTGGAACCCTACAGAATACTCCAGGACCCGACAGCACTCTACAAGACCCTTAGCAACACAACGGAACCTCACTAAAACCCTGTGGGCTCCTACAGAACACTGCAGGTGCCTACGGAACCCTACAGACACCTACGGGCACTTACAGAACACTGCAGGCCCCTACGGAACCCTACAGGTCCATACAGAACCCCACAGGGCCCTAGGGAACTTTACCAGCCACTGTGGAACTCTACGGGCCCCTACGGAACCCTGCAGAACCCTCCAGAACCTTACAGAATCCCACGGATTCCTACAGACTCCTGCGGGCACTTACTCAACCCTAGAGGACCCTACGGAACACTACTGGCTCCTGCGGTACTCCAGAGGCCTCTAGGGAACCTACGAAGCTCTACGGAACCCTATGGATCCTTACGGAACAGTACGGGCCCCTTCAGACCTCTGCGGGCGCTTATGGAAACCTACAGGACCCTACGGAACTGTACGAGACTCTACAGGCCCCTAGGGAACACCACAGGCCCCTACGGAACCCTACACAACCCTCCGGAAACATATGGCACCCTACAAGCTCCTACCAACCCCTGCGGGCACTTACACAACCCTACAGGCCCCTACGGAAATCTACGGGACTCTACGGGCCCCTAGGGAACCCTACAGATTTCGACAGTACCCTACGAGCCCCTCTGGAACCCTACAGAATACTCCAGGACCCGACAGCACTCTACAAGACCCTTAGCAACACAACGGAACCTCACTAAAACCCTATGGGCTCCTACAGAACACTGCAGGCGCCTGTGGAACCCTACAGACCCCTACGGAACCCTACAGACACCTGCAGGCACTTACGGAACCCTGCAGGCCCCTACGGAACCCTACAGGTCCATACAGAACCCCACAGGGCCCTACGGAACTTTACCAGCCACTACGGAACTCTACGGGTCCCTACGGAACCCTGCAGAAGAACCCTCCGCAACCTTACAGAATCCCACAGACTCCTACAGACTTCTGCGGGCACTTACACAACCCTACAGGTCCCTACGGCAATCTACGGGACTCTATGGGCCCTTAGGGAACCCTATAGATTTCGATGGAACCCTACGAGCCCCTCTGGAACCCTACAGAATACTCCAGGACCCGACAGCACTCTACAAGACCCTTAGCAACACAACGGAACCTCACTAAAACCCTATGGGCTCCTACAGAACACTGCAGGCGCCTACGGAACCCTACAGACACCTACGGGCACGCACAGAACCCTGCAGGCCCCTACGGAACCCTACAGGTCCATACAGAACCCCACAGGGCCCTAGGGAACTTTACCAGCCACTACGGAACTCTACGGGCCCCTACGGAACCCTGCAGAACCCTCCAGAACCTTACAGAATCCCACGGATTCCTACAGACTCCTGCGGGCACTTACTCAACCCTAGAGGACCCTACGGAACACTGCCAGCCCCTATGGAAGGAACCCTACGGGCCCCTACAGAACACTACTGGCTCCTGCGGTACTCCAGAGGCCTCTAGGGAACCTACGAAGCTCTACGGAGCCCTATGGATCCTTACGGAACAGTACGGGCCCCTTCAGACCTCTGCGGGCGCTTATGGAAACCTACAGGACCCTATGGAACTGTACGAGACTCTACAGGCCCCTAGAGAACACCACAGGCCCCTACGGAGTCGTACGAAACTCTACAGGCCCTAAGGGAACACCACAGGCCCCTACGGAACCCTACACAACCCTCTGTAAACTTATGGAACCCTACAAGCTCCTACCAACCCCTGCGGGCACTTACACAACCCTACAGGTCCCTACGGCAATCTACGGGACTCTATGGGCCCCTAGGGAAGCCTACAGATTTCGACAGTACCCTACGAGCCCCTCTGGAACCCTACAGAATACTCCAGGACCCGACAGCACTCTACAAGACCCTTAGCAACACAACGGAACCTCACTAAAACCCTATGGGCTCCTACAGAACACTGCAGGCGCCTACGGAACCCTACAGACCCCTACGGAACCCTACAGACACCTGCAGGCACTTACGGAACCCTGCAGGCCCCTACGGAACCCTACAGGTCCATACAGAACCCCACAGGGCCCTACGGAACTTTACCAGCCACTACGGAACTCTACGGGTCCCTACGGAACCCTGCAGAACCCTCCGCAAGCTTACAGAATCCCACAGACTCCTACAGACTTCTGCGGGCACTTACACAACCCTACAGGTCCCTACGGAAATCTACGGGACTCTATGGGCCCTTAGGGAACCCTATAGATTTCGATGGAACCCTACGAGCCCCTCTGGAACCCTACAGAATACTCCAGGACCCGACAGCACTCTACAAGACCCTTAGCAACACAACGGAACCTCACTAAAACCCTGTGGGCTCCTACAGAACACTGCAGGTGCCTACGGAACCCTACAGACACCTACGGGCACTTACAGAACCCTGCAGGCCCCTACGGAACCCTACAGGTCCATACAGAACCCCACAGGGCCCTAGGGAACTTTACCAGCCACTGTGGAACTCTACGGGCCCCTACGGAACCCTGCAGAACCCTCCAGAACCTTACAGAATCCCACGGATTCCTACAGACTCCTGCGGGCACTTACTCAACCCTAGAGGACCCTACGGAACACTACTGGCTCCTGCGGTACTCCAGAGGCCTCTAGGGAACCTACGAAGCTCTACGGAACCCTATGGATCCTTACGGAACAGTACGGGCCCCTTCAGACCTCCTCGGGCGCTTATGGAAACCTACAGGACCCTACGGAACTGTACGAGACTCTACAGGCCCCTAGGGAACACCACAGGCCCCTACGGAACCCTACACAACCCTCTGGAAACTTATGGAACCCTACAAGCTCCTACCAACCCCTGCGGGCACTTACACAACCCTACAGGCCCCTACGGAAATCTACGGGACTCTACGGGCTCCTAGGGAACCCTACAGATTTCGACAGTACCCTACGAGCCCCTCTGGAACCCTACAGAATACTCCAGGACCCGACAGCACTCTACAAGACCCTTAGCAACACAACGGAACCTCACTAAAACCCTATGGGCTCCTACAGAACACTGCAGGCGCCTGTGGAACCCTACAGACCCCTACGGAACCCTACAGACACCTGTAGGCACTTACGGAACCCTGCAGGCCCCTACGGAACCCTACAGGTCCATACAGAACCCCACAGGGCCCTACGGAACTTTACCAGCCACTACGGAACTGTACGGGTCCCTACGGAACCCTGCAGAACCCTCCGCAACCTTACAGAATCCCACAGACTCCTACAGACTTCTGCGGGCACTTACACAACCCTACACGTCCCTACGGCAATCTACGGGACTCTATGGGCCCTTAGGGAACCCTATAGATTTCGATGGAACCCTACGAGCCCCTCTGGAACCCTACAGAATACTCCAGGACCCGACAGCACTCTACAAGACCCTTAGCAACACAACGGAACCTCACTAAAACCCTATGGGCTCCTACAGAACACTGCAGGTGCCTACGGAACCCTACAGACACCTACGGGCACGTACAGAACCCTGCAGGCCCCTACGGAACCCTACAGGTCCATACAGAACCCCACAGGGCCCTAGGGAACTTTACCAGCCACTACGGAACTCTACGGGCCCCTACGGAACCCTGCAGAACCCTCCAGAACCTTACAGAATCCCACGGATTCCTACAGACTCCTGCGGGCACTTACTCAACCCTAGAGGACCCTACGGAACACTACTGGCTCCTGCGGTACTCCAGAGGCCTCTAGGGAACCTACGAAGCTCTACGGAACCCTATGGATCCTCACGGAACAGTACGGGCCCCTTCAGACCTCCGCGGGCGCTTATGGAAACCTACAGGACCCTACGGAACTGTACGAGACTCTACAGGCCCCTAGGGAACACCACAGGCCCCTACGGAACCCTACACAACCCTCCGGAAACATATGGCACCCTACAAGCTCCTACCAACCCCTGCGGGCACTTACACAACCCTACAGGCCCCTACGGAAATCTATGGGACTCTACGGGCCCCTAGGGAACCCTACAGATTTCGACGGTACCCTACGAGCCCCTCTGGAACCCTACAGAATACTCCAGGACCCGACAGCACTCTACAAGACCCTTAGCAACACAACGGAACCTCACTAAAACCCTATGGGCTCCTACAGAACACTGCAGGCGCCTGTGGAACCCTACAGACCCCTACGGAACCCTACAGACACCTGCAGGCACTTACGGAACCCTGCAGGCCCCTACGGAACCCTACAGGTCCATACAGAACCCCACAGGGCCCTACAGAACTTTACCAGACACTACGGAACTCTACGGGTCCCTACGGAACCCTGCAGAAGAACCCTCCGCAAGCTTACAGAATCCCACAGACTCCTACAGACTTCTGCGGGCACTTACACAACCCTACAGGTCCCTACGGCAATCTACGGGACTCTATGGGCCCTTAGGGAACCCTATAGATTTCGATGGAACCCTACGAGCCCCTCTGGAACCCTACAGAATACTCCAGGACCCGACAGCACTCTACAAGACCCTTAGCAACACAACGGAACCTCACTAAAACCCTATGGGCTCCTACAGAACACTGCAGGCGCCTACGGAACCCTACAGACACCTACGGGCACGTACAGAACCCTGCAGGCCCCTACGGAACCCTACAGGTCCATACAGAACCCCACAGGGCCCTAGGGAACTTTACCAGCCACTACGGAACTCTACGGGCCCCTACGGAACCCTGCAGAACCCTCCAGAACCTTACAGAATCCCACGGATTCCTACAGACTCCTGCGGGCACTTACTCAACCCTAGAGGACCCTACGGAACACTGCCAGCCCCTATGGAAGGAACCCTACGGGCCCCTACAGAACACTACTGGCTCCTGCGGTACTCCAGAGGCCTCTAGGGAACCTACGAAGCTCTACGGAGCCCTATGGATCCTTACGGAACAGTACGGGCCCCTTCAGACCTCTGCGGGCGCTTATGGAAACCTACAGGACCCTATGGAACTGTACGAGACTCTACAGGCCCCTAGAGAACACCACAGGCCCCTACGGAGCCGTACGAAACTCTACAGGCCCTTAGGGAACACCACAGGCCCCTACGGAACCCTACACAACCCTCTGTAAACTTATGGAACCCTACAAGCTCCTACCAACCCCTGCGGGCACTTACACAACCCTACAGGTCCCTACGGAAATCTACGGGACTCTATGGGCCCCTAGGGAACCCTACAGATTTCGACAGTACCCTACGAGCCCCTCTGGAACCCTACAGAATACTCCAGGACCCGACAGCACTCTACAAGACCCTTAGCAACACAACGGAACCTCACTAAAACCCTATGGGCTCCTACAGAACACTGCAGGCGCCTACGGAACCCTACAGACACCTACGGGCACGTACAGAACCCTGCAGGCCCCTACGGAACCCTACAGGTCCATACAGAACCCCACAGGGCCCTACGGAACTTTACCAGCCACTACGGAACTCTACGGGCCCCTACGGAACCCTGCAGAACCCTCCAGAACCTTACAGAATCCCACGGATTCCTACAGACTCCTGCGGGCACTTACTCAACCCTAGAGGACCCTACGGAACACTACTGGCTCCTGCGGTACTCCAGAGGCCTCTAAGGAACCTACGAAGATCTACGGAACCCTATGGATCCTTACGGAACAGTACGGGCCCCTTCAGACCTCCGCGGGCGCTTATGGAAACCTACAGGACCCTACGGAACTGTACGGGACTCTACAGGCCCCTAGGGAACACCACAGGCCCCTACGGAACCCTACACAACCCTCCGGAAACATATGGCACCCTACAAGCTCCTACCAACCCCTGCGGCCACTTACACAACCCTACAGGCCCCTACGGAAATCTATGGGACTCTACGGGCCCCTAGGGAAGCCTACAGATTTTGATGGAACCCTACGAGCCCCTCTGGAACCCTACAGAATACTCCAGGACCCGACAGCACTCTACAAGACCCTGAGCAACACAACGGAACCTCACTAAAACCCTATGGGCTCCTACAGAACACTGCAGGCGCCTGTGGAACCCTACAGACCCCTACGGAACCCTACAGGTCCATACAGAACCCCACAGGGCCCTACGGAACTTTACCAGCCACTACGGAACTCTACGGGTCCCTACGGAACCCTGCAGAACCCTCCGCAACCTTACAGAATCCCACAGACTCCTACAGACTTCTGCGGGCACTTACACAACCCTACAGGTCCCTACGGAAATCTACGGGACTCTATGGGCCCTTAGGGAACCCTATAGATTTCGATGGAACCCTACGAGCCCCTCTGGAACCCTACAGAATACTCCAGGACCCGACAGACTCTACAAGACCCTTAGCAACACAACGGAACCTCACTAAAACCCTATGGGCTCCTACAGAACACTGCAGGTGCCTGCGGAACCCTACAGACACCTACAGGCACTTACAGAACACTGCAGGCCCCTACGGAACCCTACAGGTACATACAGAACCCCACAGGGCCCTAGGGAACTTTACCAGCCACTGTGGAACTCTACGGGCCCCTACGGAACCCTGCAGAACCCTCCAGAACCTTACAGAATCCCACGGATTCCTACAGACTCCTGCGGGCACTTACTCAACCCTAGAGGACCCTACGGAACACTGCCAGCTCCTATGGAAGGAACCCTACGGGCCCCTACAGAACACTACTGGCTCCTGCGGTACTCCAGAGGCCTCTAGGGAACCTACGAAGCTCTACGGAGCCCTATGGATCCTTACGGAACAGTACGGGCCCCTTCAGACCTCTGCGGGCGCTTATGGAAACCTACAGGACCCTACGGAACTGTACGAGACTCTACAGGCCCCTAGGGAACACCACAGGCCCCTACGGAACCGTACGAGACTCTACAGGCCCTTAGGGAACACCACAGGCCCCTACGGAACCCTACACAACCCTCTGTAAACTTATGGAACCCTACAAGCTCCTACCAACCCTTGGGAGCACTTACACAACCCTACAGGTCCCTACGGCAATCTACGGGAATCTATGGGCCCCTAGGGAACCCTACAGATTTCGACAGTACCCTACAAGCCCCTCTGGAACCCTACAGAATACTCCAGGACCCGACAGCACTCTACAAGACCCTTAGCAACACAACGGAACCTCACTAAAACCCTATGGGCTCCTACAGAACACTGTAGGTGCCTACGGAAACCTACAGACCCCTACGGAATACTACCAGCCACTACAGAAAAATATGGCCCCTACGGAACTCTACGGAACCTGGCAGAAACACTGTGGGCCCCTACAGGCCCTTGCGGGCACTTGCAGAACTCTGCAGGAACCCACGGAACTTTATGGAACCCTACCAGCCCCTACGGAAGCCTAAAGACCATTGCAGGCAGTTACGGAATGGTACAGGGCCCTAGGGAACTTTACCAGCCACTACGGAACTCTACGGTCCCCTACGGAACCCTGCAGAACCCTCCAGAACCTTACAGAATCCCACGGATTCCTACAGACTCCTGCGGGCACTTACTCAACCCTAGAGGACCCTACGGAACACTGACAGCTCCTGCGGTACTCCAGAGGCCTCTAGGGAACCTACGAAGCTCTACGGAACCCTATGGATCCTTACGGAACAGTACGGGCCCCTTCAGACCTCCGCGGGCGCTTATGGAAACCTACAGGACCCTACGGAACTGTATGAGACTCTACAGGCCCCTAGGGAACACCACAGGCCCCTACGGAACCGTACGAAACTCTACAGGCCCTTAGGGAACACCACAGGCCCCTACGGAACCCTACACAACCCTCTGTAAACTTATGGAACCCTACAAGCTCCTACCAACCCCTGCGAGCACTTACACAACCCTACAGGTCCCTACGGCAATCTACGGGACTCTATGGGCCCCTAGGGAACCCTATAGATTTTGACAGTACCCTACGAGCCCCTCTGGAACCCTACAGAATACTCCAGGACCCGATAGCACTCTACAAGACCCTTAGCAACACAACGGAACCTCACTAAAACCCTATGGGCTCCTACAGAACACTGTAGGTGCCTACGGAAACCTACAGACCCCTACGGAATACTACCAGCCACTACAGAAAAATATGGCCCCTACGGAACTCTACGGAACCTGGCAGAAACACTGTGGGCCCCTACAGGCCCTTGCGGGCACTTGCAGAACTCTGCAGGAACCCACGGAACTTTATGGAACCCTACCAGCCCCTACGGAAGCCTAAAGACCATTGCAGGCAGTTACGGAATGGTACAGGGCCCTAGGGAACTTTACCAGCCACTACGGAACTCTACAGGCCCCTACGGAACCCTGCAGAACCCTCCAGAACCTTACAGAATCCCACGGATTCCTACAGACTCCTGCGGGCACTTACTCAACCCTAGAGGACCCTACAGAACACTACTGGCTCCTGCGGTACTCCAGAGGCCTCTAGGGAACCTACGAAGCTCTACGGAGCCCTATGGATCCTTACGGAACAGTACGGGCCCCTTCAGACCTCCGCGGGCGCTTATGGAAACCTACAGGACCCTACGGAACTGTACGAGACTCTACAGGCCCCTAGGGAACACCACAGGCCCCTACGGAACCCTACACAACCCTCCGGAAACATATGGCACCCTACAAGCTCCTACCAACCCCTGCGGGCACTTACACAACCCTACAGGCCCCTACGGAAATCTATGGGACTCTACGGGCCCCTAGGGAAGCCTACAGATTTCGACGAAACCCTACGAGCCCCTCTGGAACCCTACAGAATACTCCAGGACCCGACAGCACTCTACAAGACCCTTAGCGACACAACGGAACCTCACTAAAACCCTATGGGCTCCTACAGAACACTGCAGGCGCCTGTGGAACCCTACAGACCCCTACGGAACCCTACAGACACCTGCAGGCACTTACGGAACCCTGCAGGCCCCTACGGAACCCTACAGGTCCATACAGAACCCCACAGGGCCCTACGGAACTTTACCAGCCACTACGGAACTCTACGGGTCCCTACGGAACCCTGCAGAACCCTCCGCAACCTTACAGAATCCCACAGACTCCTACAGACTTCTGCGGGCACTTACACAACCCTACAGGTCCCTACGGCAATCTACGGGACTCTATGGGCCCTTAGGGAACCCTATAGATTTCGATGGAACCCTACGAGCCCCTCTGGAACCCTACAGAATACTCCAGGACCCGACAGCACTCTACAAGACCCTTAGCAACACAACGGAACCTCACTAAAACCCTATGGGCTCCTACAGAACACTGCAGGCGCCTACGGAACCCTACAGACACCTACGGGCACGTACAGAACCCTGCAGGCCCCTACGGAACCCTACAGGTCCATACAGAACCCCACAGGGCCCTAGGGAACTTTACCAGCCACTACGGAACTCTACGGGCCCCTACGGAACCCTGCAGAACCCTCCAGAACCTTACAGAATCCCACGGATTCCTACAGACTCCTGCGGGCACTTACTCAACCCTAGAGGACCCTACGGAACACTGCCAGCCCCTATGGAAGGAACCCTACGGGCCCCTACAGAACACTACTGGCTCCTGCGGTACTCCAGAGGCCTCTAGGGAACCTACGAAGCTCTACGGAGCCCTATGGATCCTTACGGAACAGTACGGGCCCCTTCAGACCTCTGCGGGCGCTTATGGAAACCTACAGGACCCTATGGAACTGTACGAGACTCTACAGGCCCCTAGAGAACACCACAGGCCCCTACGGAGCCGTACGAAACTCTACAGGCCCTTAGGGAACACCACAGGCCCCTACGGAACCCTACACAACCCTCTGTAAACTTATGGAACCCTACAAGCTCCTACCAACCCCTGCGGGCACTTACACAACCCTACAGGTCCCTACGGCAATCTACGGGACTCTATGGGCCCCTAGGGAACCCTACAGATTTCGACAGTACCCTACGAGCCCCTCTGGAACCCTACAGAATACTCCAGGACCCGACAGCACTCTACAAGACCCTTAGCAACACAACGGAACCTCACTAAAACCCTATGGGCTCCTACAGAACACTGCAGGCGCCTACGGAACCCTACAGACACCTACGGGCACGTACAGAACCCTGCAGGCCCCTACGGAACCCTACAGGTCCATACAGAACCCCACAGGGCCCTAGGGAACTTTACCAGCCACTACGGAACTCTACGGTCCCCTACGGAACCCTGCAGAACCCTCCAGAACCTTACAGAATCCCACGGATTCCTACAGACTCCTGCGGGCACTTACTCAACCCTAGAGGACCCTACGGAACACTGACAGCTCCTGCGGTACTCCAGAGGCCTCTAGGGAACCTACGAAGCTCTACGGAACCCTATGGATCCTTACGGAACAGTACGGGCCCCTTCAGACCTCCGCGGGCGCTTATGGAAACCTACAGGACCCTACGGAACTGTATGAGACTCTACAGGCCCCTAGGGAACACCACAGGCCCCTACGGAACCGTACGAAACTCTACAGGCCCTTAGGGAACACCACAGGCCCCTACGGAACCCTACACAACCCTCTGTAAACTTATGGAACCCTACAAGCTCCTACCAACCCCTGCGAGCACTTACACAACCCTACAGGTCCCTACGGCAATCTACGGGACTCTATGGGCCCCTAGGGAACCCTATAGATTTTGACAGTACCCTACGAGCCCCTCTGGAACCCTACAGAATACTCCAGGACCCGATAGCACTCTACAAGACCCTTAGCAACACAACGGAACCTCACTAAAACCCTATGGGCTCCTACAGAACACTGTAGGTGCCTACGGAAACCTACAGACCCCTACGGAATACTACCAGCCACTACAGAAAAATATGGCCCCTACGGAACTCTACGGAACCTGGCAGAAACACTGTGGGCCCCTACAGGCCCTTGCGGGCACTTGCAGAACTCTGCAGGAACCCACGGAACTTTATGGAACCCTACCAGGCCCTACGGAAGCCTAAAGACCATTGCAGGCAGTTACGGAATGGTACAGGGCCCTAGGTAACTTTACCAGCCACTACGGAACTCTACAGGCCCCTACGGAACCCTGCAGAACCCTCCAGAACCTTACAGAATCCCACGGATTCCTACAGACTCCTGCGGGCACTTACTCAACCCTAGAGGACCCTACAGAACACTACTGGCTCCTGCGGTACTCCAGAGGCCTCTAGGGAACCTACGAAGCTCTACGGAGCCCTATGGATCCTTACGGAACAGTACGGGCCCCTTCAGACCTCCGCGGGCGCTTATGGAAACCTACAGGACCCTACGGAACTGTACGAGACTCTACAGGCCCCTAGGGAACACCACAGGCCCCTACGGAACCCTACACAACCCTCCGGAAACATATGGCACCCTACAAGCTCCTACCAACCCCTGCGGGCACTTACACAACCCTACAGGCCCCTACGGAAATCTATGGGACTCTACGGGCCCCTAGGGAAGCCTACAGATTTCGACGAAACCCTACGAGCCCCTCTGGAACCCTACAGAATACTCCAGGACCCGACAGCACTCTACAAGACCCTTAGCGACACAACGGAACCTCACTAAAACCCTATGGGCTCCTACAGAACACTGCAGGCGCCTGTGGAACCCTACAGACACCTACGGAACCCTACAGGTCCATACAGAACCCCACAGGGCCCTACGGAACTTTACCAGCCACTACGGAACTCTACGGGTCCCTACGGAACCCTGCAGAACCCTCCGCAAGCTTACAGAATCCCACAGACTCCTACAGACTTCTGCGGGCACTTACACAACCCTACAGGTCCCTACGGCAATCTACGGGACTCTATGGGCCCTTAGGGAACCCTATAGATTTCGATGGAACCCTACGAGCCCCTCTGGAACCCTACAGAATACTCCAGGACCCGACAGACTCTACAAGACCCTTAGCAACACAACGGAACCTCACTAAAACCCTATGGGCTCCTACAGAACACTGCAGGTGCCTGCGGAACCCTACAGACACCTACAGGCACTTACAGAACACTGCAGGCCCCTACGGAACCCTACAGGTCCATACAGAACCCCACAGGGCCCTAGGGAACTTTACCAGCCACTGTGGAACTCTACGGGCCCCTACGGAACCCTGCAGAACCCTCCAGAACCTTACAGAATCCCACGGATTCCTACAGACTCCTGCGGGCACTTACTCAACCCTAGAGGACCCTACGGAACACTGCCAGCTCCTATGGAAGGAACCCTACGGGCCCCTACAGAACACTACTGGCTCCTGCGGTACTCCAGAGGCCTCTAGGGAACCTACGAAGCTCTACGGAGCCCTATGGATCCTTACGGAACAGTACGGGCCCCTTCAGACCTCTGCGGGCGCTTATGGAAACCTACAGGACCCTACGGAACTGTACGAGACTCTACAGGCCCCTAGGGAACACCACAGGCCCCTACGGAACCGTACGAGACTCTACAGGCCCTTAGGGAACACCACAGGCCCCTACGGAACCCTACACAACCCTCTGTAAACTTATGGAACCCTACAAGCTCCTACCAACCCCTGGGAGCACTTACACAACCCTACAGGTCCCTACGGCAATCTACGGGAATCTATGGGCCCCTAGGGAACCCTACAGATTTCGACAGTACCCTACAAGCCCCTCTGGAACCCTACAGAATACTCCAGGACCCGACAGCACTCTACAAGACCCTTAGCAACACAACGGAACCTCACTAAAACCCTATGGGCTCCTACAGAACACTGTAGGTGCCTACGGAAACCTACAGACCCCTACGGAATACTACCAGCCACTACAGAAAAATATGGCCCCTACGGAACTCTACGGAACCTGGCAGAAACACTGTGGGCCCCTACAGGCCCTTGCGGGCACTTGCAGAACTCTGCAGGAACCCACGGAACTTTATGGAACCCTACCAGCCCCTACGGAAGCCTAAAGACCATTGCAGGCAGTTACGGAATGGTACAGGGCCCTAGGGAACTTTACCAGCCACTACGGAACTCTACGGTCCCCTACGGAACCCTGCAGAACCCTCCAGAACCTTACAGAATCCCACGGATTCCTACAGACTCCTGCGGGCACTTACTCAACCCTAGAGGACCCTACGGAACACTGACAGCTCCTGCGGTACTCCAGAGGCCTCTAGGGAACCTACGAAGCTCTACGGAACCCTATGGATCCTTACGGAACAGTACGGGCCCCTTCAGACCTCCGCGGGCGCTTATGGAAACCTACAGGACCCTACGGAACTGTAGGAGACTCTACAGGCCCCTAGGGAACACCACAGGCCCCTACGGAACCGTACGAAACTCTACAGGCCCTTAGGGAACACCACAGGCCCCTACGGAACCCTACACAACCCTCTGTAAACTTATGGAACCCTACAAGCTCCTACCAACCCCTGCGAGCACTTACACAACCCTACAGGTCCCTACGGCAATCTACGGGACTCTATGGGCCCCTAGGGAACCCTATAGATTTTGACAGTACCCTACGAGCCCCTCTGGAACCCTACAGAATACTCCAGGACCCGATAGCACTCTACAAGACCCTTAGCAACACAACGGAACCTCACTAAAACCCTATGGGCTCCTACAGAACACTGTAGGTGCCTACGGAAACCTACAGACCCCTACGGAATACTACCAGCCACTACAGAAAAATATGGCCCCTACGGAACTCTACGGAACCTGGCAGAAACACTGTGGGCCCCTACAGGCCCTTGCGGGCACTTGCAGAACTCTGCAGGAACCCACGGAACTTTATGGAACCCTACCAGCCCCTACGGAAGCCTAAAGACCATTGCAGGCAGTTACGGAATGGTACAGGGCCCTAGGGAACTTTACCAGCCACTACGGAACTCTACAGGCCCCTACGGAACCCTGCAGAACCCTCCAGAACCTTACAGAATCCCACGGATTCCTACAGACTCCTGCGGGCACTTACTCAACCCTAGAGGACCCTACAGAACACTACTGGCTCCTGCGGTACTCCAGAGGCCTCTAGGGAACCTACGAAGCTCTACGGAGCCCTATGGATCCTTACGGAACAGTACGGGCCCCTTCAGACCTCCGCGGGCGCTTATGGAAACCTACAGGACCCTACGGAACTGTACGAGACTCTACAGGCCCCTAGGGAACACCACAGGCCCCTACGGAACCCTACACAACCCTCCGGAAACATATGGCACCCTACAAGCTCCTACCAACCCCTGCGGGCACTTACACAACCCTACAGGCCCCTACGGAAATCTATGGGACTCTACGGGCCCCTAGGGAAGCCTACAGATTTCGACGAAACCCTACGAGCCCCTCTGGAACCCTACAGAATACTCCAGGACCCGACAGCACTCTACAAGACCCTTAGCGACACAACGGAACCTCACTAAAACCCTATGGGCTCCTACAGAACACTGCAGGCGCCTACGGAACCCTACAGACCCCTACGGAACCCTACAGACACCTGCAGGCACTTACGGAACCCTGCAGGCCCCTACGGAACCCTACAGGTCCATACAGAACCCCACAGGGCCCTACGGAACTTTACCAGCCACTACGGAACTCTACGGGTCCCTACGGAACCCTGCAGAACCCTCCGCAAGCTTACAGAATCCCACAGACTCCTACAGACTTCTGCGGGCACTTACACAACCCTACAGGTCCCTACGGCAATCTACGGGACTCTACGGGCCCTTAGGGAACCCTATAGATTTCGATGGAACCCTACGAGCCCCTCTGGAACCCTACAGAATACTCCAGGACCCGACAGCACTCTACAAGACCCTTAGCAACACAACGGAACCTCACTAAAACCCTATGGGCTCCTACAGAACACTGCAGGCGCCTACGGAACCCTACAGACACCTACGGGCACGTACAGAACCCTGCAGGCCCCTACGGAACCCTACAGGTCCATACAGAACCCCACAGGGCCCTAGGGAACTTTACCAGCCACTACGGAACTCTACGGGCCCCTACGGAACCCTGCAGAACCCTCCAGAACCTTACAGAATCCCACGGATTCCTACAGACTCCTGCGGGCACTTACTCAACCCTAGAGGACCCTACGGAACACTGCCAGCCCCTATGGAAGGAACCCTACGGGCCCCTACAGAACACTACTGGCTCCTGCGGTACTCCAGAGGCCTCTAGGGAACCTACGAAGCTCTACGGAGCCCTATGGATCCTTACGGAACAGTACGGGCCCCTTCAGACCTCTGCGGGCGCTTATGGAAACCTACAGGACCCTATGGAACTGTACGAGACTCTACAGGCCCCTAGAGAACACCACAGGCCCCTACGGAGCCGTACGAAACTCTACAGGCCCTTAGGGAACACCACAGGCCCCTACGGAACCCTACACAACCCTCGGTAAACTTATGGAACCCTATAAGCTCCTACCAACCCCTGCGGGCACTTACACAACCCTACAGGTCCCTACGGCAATCTACGGGACTCTATGGGCCCCTAGGGAACCCTACAGATTTCGACAGTACCCTACGAGCCCCTCTGGAACCCTACAGAATACTCCAGGACCCGACAGCACTCTACAAGACCCTTAGCAACACAACGGAACCTCACTAAAACCCTATGGGCTCCTACAGAACACTGCAGGCGCCTACGGAACCCTACAGACACCTACGGGCACGTACAGAACCCTGCAGGCCCCTACGGAACCCTACAGGTCCATACAGAACCCCACAGGGCCCTAGGGAACTTTACCAGCCACTACGGAACTCTACGGGCCCCTACGGAACCCTGCAGAACCCTCCAGAACCTTACAGAATCCCACGGATTCCTACAGACTCCTGCGGGCACTTACTCAACCCTAGAGGACCCTACGGAACACTACTGGCTCCTGCGGTACTCCAGAGGCCTCTAAGGAACCTACGAAGATCTACGGAACCCTATGGATCCTTACGGAACAGTACGGGCCCCTTCAGACCTCCGCGGGCGCTTATGGAAACCTACAGGACCCTACGGAACTGTACGGGACTCTACAGGCCCCTAGGGAACACCACAGGCCCCTACGGAACCCTACACAACCCTCCGGAAACATATGGCACCCTACAAGCTCCTACCAACCCCTGCGGGCACTTACACAACCCTACAGGCCCCTACGGAAATCTATGGGACTCTACGGGCCCCTAGGGAAGCCTACAGATTTTGATGGAACCCTACGAGCCCCTCTGGAACCCTACAGAATACTCCAGGACCCGACAGCACTCTACAAGACCCTTAGCAACACAACGGAACCTCACTAAAACCCTATGGGCTCCTACAGAACACTGCAGGCGCCTGTGGAACCCTACAGACCCCTACGGAACCCTACAGACACCTGCAGGCACTTACGGAACCCTGCAGGCCCCTACGGAACCCTACAGGTCCATACAGAACCCCACAGGGCCCTACGGAACTTTACCAGCCACTACGGAACTCTACGGGTCCCTACGGAACCCTGCAGAACCCTCCGCAACCTTACAGAATCCCACAGACTCCTACAGACTTCTGCGGGCACTTACACAACCCTACAGGTCCCTACGGCAATCTACGGGACTCTATGGGCCCTTAGGGAACCCTATAGATTTCGATGGAACCCTACGAGCCCCTCTGGAACCCTACAGAATACTCCAGGACCCGACAGCACTCTACAAGACCCTTAGCAACACAACGGAACCTCACTAAAACCCTATGGGCTCCTACAGAACACTGCAGGCGCCTACGGAACCCTACAGACACCTACGGGCACGTACAGAACCCTGCAGGCCCCTACGGAACCCTACAGGTCCATACAGAACCCCACAGGGCCCTAGGGAACTTTACCAGCCACTACGGAACTCTACGGGCCCCTACGGAACCCTGCAGAACCCTCCAGAACCTTACAGAATCCCACGGATTCCTACAGACTCCTGCGGGCACTTACTCAACCCTAGAGGACCCTACGGAACACTGCCAGCCCCTATGGAAGGAACCCTACGGGCCCCTACAGAACACTACTGGCTCCTGCGGTACTCCAGAGGCCTCTAGGGAACCTACGAAGCTCTACGGAGCCCTATGGATCCTTACGGAACAGTACGGGCCCCTTCAGACCTCTGCGGGCGCTTATGGAAACCTACAGGACCCTATGGAACTGTACGAGACTCTACAGGCCCCTAGAGAACACCACAGGCCCCTACGGAGCCGTACGAAACTCTACAGGCCCTTAGGGAACACCACAGGCCCCTACGGAACCCTACACAACCCTCTGTAAACTTATGGAACCCTACAAGCTCCTACCAACCCCTGCGGGCACTTACACAACCCTACAGGTCCCTACGGCAATCTACGGGACTCTATGGGCCCCTAGGGAACCCTACAGATTTCGACAGTACCCTACGAGCCCCTCTGGAACCCTACAGAATACTCCAGGACCCGACAGCACTCTACAAGACCCTTAGCAACACAACGGAACCTCACTAAAACCCTATGGGCTCCTACAGAACACTGCAGGCGCCTACGGAACCCTACAGACACCTACGGGCACGTACAGAACCCTGCAGGCCCCTACGGAACCCTACAGGTCCATACAGAACCCCACAGGGCCCTAGGGAACTTTACCAGCCACTACGGAACTCTACGGGCCCCTACGGAACCCTGCAGAACCCTCCAGAACCTTACAGAATCCCACGGATTCCTACAGACTCCTGCGGGCACTTACTCAACCCTAGAGGACCCTACGGAACACTACTGGCTCCTGCGGTACTCCAGAGGCCTCTAAGGAACCTACGAAGATCTACGGAACCCTATGGATCCTTACGGAACAGTACGGGCCCCTTCAGACCTCCGCGGGCGCTTATGGAAACCTACAGGACCCTACGGAACTGTACGGGACTCTACAGGCCCCTAGGGAACACCACAGGCCCCTACGGAACCCTACACAACCCTCCGGAAACATATGGCACCCTACAAGCTCCTACCAACCCCTGCGGGCACTTACACAACCCTACAGGCCCCTACGGAAATCTATGGGACTCTACGGGCCCCTAGGGAAGCCTACAGATTTTGATGGAACCCTACGAGCCCCTCTGGAACCCTACAGAATACTCCAGGACCCGACAGCACTCTACAAGACCCTTAGCAACACAACGGAACCTCACTAAAACGCTATGGGCTCCTACAGAACACTGCAGGCGCCTGTGGAACCCTACAGACCCCTACGGAACCCTACAGACACCTGCAGGCACTTACGGAACCCTGCAGGCCCCTACGGAACCCTACAGGTCCATACAGAACCCCACAGGGCCCTACGGAACTTTACCAGCCACTACGGAACTCTACGGGTCCCTACGGAACCCTGCAGAACCCTCCGCAAGCTTACAGAATCCCACAGACTCCTACAGACTTCTGCGGGCACTTACACAACCCTACAGGTCCCTACGGAAATCTACGGGACTCTATGGGCCCTTAGGGAACCCTATAGATTTCGATGGAACCCTACGAGCCCCTCTGGAACCCTACAGAATACTCCAGGACCCGACAGCACTCTACAAGACCCTTAGCAACACAACGGAACCTCACTAAAACCCTATGGGCTCCTACAGAACACTGCAGGTGCCTGCGGAACCCTACAGACACCTACAGGCACTTACAGAACACTGCAGGCCCCTACGGAACCCTACAGGTCCATACAGAACCCCACAGGGCCCTAGGGAACTTTACCAGCCACTACGGAACTCTACGGTCCCCTACGGAACCCTGCAGAACCCTCCAGAACCTTACAGAATCCCACGGATTCCTACAGACTCCTGCGGGCACTTACTCAACCCTAGAGGACCCTACGGAACACTGACAGCTCCTGCGGTACTCCAGAGGCCTCTAGGGAACCTACGAAGCTCTACAGAGCCCTATGGATCCTTACGGAACAGTACGGGCCCCTTCAGACCTCCGCGGGCGCTTATGGAAACCTACAGGACCCTACGGAACTGTACGAGACTCTACAGGCCCCTAGGGAACACCACAGGCCCCTACGGAACCGTACGAAACTCTACAGGCCCTTAGGGAACACCACAGGCCCCTACGGAACCCTACACAACCCTCTGTAAACTTATGGAACCCTACAAGCTCCTACCAACCCCTGCGAGCACTTACACAACCCTACAGGTCCCTACGGCAATCTACGGGACTCTATGGGCCCCTAGGGAACCCTATAGATTTTGACAGTACCCTACGAGCCCCTCTGGAACCCTACAGAATACTCCAGGACCCGATAGCACTCTACAAGACCCTTAGCAACACAACGGAACCTCACTAAAACCCTATGGGCTCCTACAGAACACTGTAGGTGCCTACGGAAACCTACAGACCCCTACGGAATACTACCAGCCACTACAGAAAAATATGGCCCCTACGGAACTCTACGGAACCTGGCAGAAACACTGTGGGCCCCTACAGGCCCTTGCGGGCACTTGCAGAACTCTGCAGGAACCCACGGAACTTTATGGAACCCTACCAGCCCCTACGGAAGCCTAAAGACCATTGCAGGCAGTTACGGAATGGTACAGGGCCCTAGGGAACTTTACCAGCCACTACGGAACTCTACAGGCCCCTACGGAACCCTGCAGAACCCTCCAGAACCTTACAGAATCCCACGGATTCCTACAGACTCCTGCGGGCACTTACTCAACCCTAGAGGACCCTACAGAACACTACTGGCTCCTGCGGTACTCCAGAGGCCTCTAGGGAACCTACGAAGCTCTACGGAGCCCTATGGATCCTTACGGAACAGTACGGGCCCCTTCAGACCTCCGCGGGCGCTTATGGAAACCTACAGGACCCTACGGAACTGTACGAGACTCTACAGGCCCCTAGGGAACACCACAGGCCCCTACGGAACCCTACACAACCCTCCGGAAACATATGGCACCCTACAAGCTCCTACCAACCCCTGCGGCCACTTACACAACCCTACAGGCCCCTACGGAAATCTATGGGACTCTACGGGCCCCTAGGGAAGCCTACAGATTTCGACGAAACCCTACGAGCCCCTCTGGAACCCTACAGAATACTCCAGGACCCGACAGCACTCTACAAGACCCTTAGCGACACAACGGAACCTCACTAAAACCCTATGGGCTCCTACAGAACACTGCAGGCGCCTACGGAACCCTACAGACCCCTACGGAACCCTACAGACACCTGCAGGCACTTACGGAACCCTGCAGGCCCCTACGGAACCCTACAGGTCCATACAGAACCCCACAGGGCCCTACGGAACTTTACCAGCCACTACGGAACTCTACGGGGCCCTACGGAACCCTGCAGAACCCTCCGCAAGCTTACAGAATCCCACAGACTCCTACAGACTTCTGCGGGCACTTACACAACCCTACAGGTCCCTACGGAAATCTACGGGACTCTATGGGCCCTTAGGGAACCCTATAGATTTCGATGGAACCCTACGAGCCCCTCTGGAACCCTACAGAATACTCCAGGACCCGACAGCACTCTACAAGACCCTTAGCAACACAACGGAACCTCACTAAAACCCTATGGGCTCCTACAGAACACTGCAGGTGCCTACGGAACCCTACAGACACCTACGGGCACGTACAGAACCCTGCCAGCCCCTACGGAACCCTACAGGTCCATACAGAACCCCACAGGGCCCTAGGGAACTTTACAGCCACTGTGGAACTCTACGGGCCCCTACGGAACCCTGCAGAACCCTCCAGAACCTTACAGAATCCCACGGATTCCTACAGACTCCTGCGGGCACTTACTCAACCCTAGAGGACCCTACGGAACACTACTGGCTCCTGCGGTACTCCAGAGGCCTCTAGGGAACCTACGAAGCTCTACGGAACCCTATGGATCCTTACGGAACAGTACGGGCCCCTTCAGACCTCCGCGGGCGCTTATGGAAACCTACAGGACCCTACGGAACTGTACGAGACTCTACAGGCCCCTAGGGAACACCACAGGCCCCTACGGAACCCTACACAACCCTCCGGAAACATATGGCACCCTACAAGCTCCTACCAACCCCTGCGGGCACTTACACAACCCTACAGGCCCCTACGGAAATCTATGGGACTCTACGGGCCCCTAGGGAAGCCTACAGATTTTGATGGAACCCTACGAGCCCCTCTGGAACCCTACAGAATACTCCAGGACCCGACAGCACTCTACAAGACCCTTAGCAACACAACGGAACCTCACTAAAACCCTATGGGCTCCTACAGAACACTGCAGGCGCCTGTGGAACCCTACAGACCCCTACGGAACCCTACAGACACCTGCAGGCACTTACGGAACCCTGCAGGCCCCTACGGAACCCTACAGGTCCATACAGAACCCCACAGGGCCCTACAGAACTTTACCAGCCACTACGGAACTCTACGGGTCCCTACGGAACCCTGCAGAACCCTCCGCAACCTTACAGAACCCCACAGACTCCTACAGACTTCTGCGGGCACTTACACAACCCTACAGGTCCCTACGGAAATCTACGGGACTCTATGGGCCCTTAGGGAACCCTATAGATTTCGATGGAACCCTACCAGCCCCTCTGGAACCCTACAGAATACTCCAGGACCCGACAGCACTCTACAAGACCCTTAGCAACACAACGGAACCTCACTAAAACCCTATGGGCTCCTACAGAACACTGCAGGTGCCTACGGAACCCTACAGACACCTACGGGCACGTACAGAACCCTGCCAGCCCCTACGGAACCCTACAGGTCCATACAGAACCCCACAGGGCCCTAGGGAACTTTACAGCCACTGTGGAACTCTACGGGCCCCTACGGAACCCTGCAGAACCCTCCAGAACCTTACAGAATCCCACGGATTCCTACAGACTCCTGCGGGCACTTACTCAACCCTAGAGGACCCTACGGAACACTACTGGCTCCTGCGGTACTCCAGAGGCCTCTAGGGAACCTACGAAGCTCTACGGAACCCTATGGATCCTTACGGAACAGTACGGGCCCCTTCAGACCTCCGCGGGCGCTTATGGAAACCTACAGGACCCTACGGAACTGTACGAGACTCTACAGGCCCCTAGGGAACACCACAGGCCCCTACGGAACCCTACACAACCCTCCGGAAACATATGGCACCCTACAAGCTCCTACCAACCCCTGCGGGCACTTACACAACCCTACAGGCCCCTACGGAAATCTATGGGACTCTACGGGCCCCTAGGGAAGCCTACAGATTTTGATGGAACCCTACGAGCCCCTCTGGAACCCTACAGAATACTCCAGGACCCGACAGCACTCTACAAGACCCTTAGCAACACAACGGAACCTCACTAAAACCCTATGGGCTCCTACAGAACACTGCAGGCGCCTGTGGAACCCTACAGACCCCTACGGAACCCTACAGACACCTGCAGGCACTTACGGAACCCTGCAGGCCCCTACGGAACCCTACAGGTCCATACAGAACCCCACAGGGCCCTACAGAACTTTACCAGCCACTACGGAACTCTACGGGTCCCTACGGAACCCTGCAGAACCCTCCGCAACCTTACAGAACCCCACAGACTCCTACAGACTTCTGCGGGCACTTACACAACCCTACAGGTCCCTACGGAAATCTACGGGACTCTATGGGCCCTTAGGGAACCCTATAGATTTCGATGGAACCCTACCAGCCCCTCTGGAACCCTACAGAATACTCCAGGACCCGACAGCACTCTACAAGACCCTTAGCAACACAACGGAACCTCACTAAAACCCTATGGGCTCCTACAGAACACTGCAGGTGCCTGCGGAACCCTACAGACACCTACGGGCACTTACAGAACACTGCAGGCCCCTACGGAACCCTACAGGTCCAGGTCCATACAGAACCCCACAGGGCCCTAGGGAACTTTACCAGACACTGTGGAACTCTACGGGCCCCTACGGAACCCTGCAGAACCCTCCAGAACCTTACAGAATCCCACGGATTCCTACAGACTCCTGCGGGCACTTACTCAACCCTAGAGGACCCTACGGAACACTACTGGCTCCTGCGGTACTCCAGAGGCCTCTAGGGAACCTACGAAGCTCTACGGAACCCTATGGATCCTTACGGAACAGTACGGGCCCCTTCAGACCTCCGCGGGCGCTTATGGAAACCTACAGGACCCTACGGAACTGTACGAGACTCTACAGGCCCCTAGGGAACACCACAGGCCCCTACGGAACCCTACACAACCCTCCGGAAACATATGGCACCCTACAAGCTCCTACCAACCCCTGCGGGCACTTACACAACCCTACAGGCCCCTACGGAAATCTATGGGACTCTACGGGCCCCTAGGGAACCCTACAGATTTCGACAGTACCCTACGAGCCCCTCTGGAACCCTACAGAATACTCCAGGACCCGACAGCACTCTACAAGACCCTTAGCAACACAACGGAACCTCACTAAAACCCTATGGGCTCCTACAGAACACTGCAGGCGCCTGTGGAACCCTACAGACCCCTACGGAACCCTACAGACACCTGCAGGCACTTACGGAACCCTGCAGGCCCCTACGGAACCCTACAGGTCCATACAGAACCCCACAGGGCCCTACGGAACTTTACCAGACACTACGGAACTCTACGGGTCCCTACGGAACCCTGCAGAAGAACCCTCCGCAACCTTACAGAATCCCACAGACTCCTACAGACTTCTGCGGGCACTTACACAACCCTACAGGTCCCTACGGCAATCTACGGGACTCTATGGGCCCTTAGGGAACCCTATAGATTTCGATGGAACCCTACGAGCCCCTCTGGAACCCTACAGAATACTCCAGGACCCGACAGCACTCTACAAGACCCTTAGCAACACAACGGAACCTCACTAAAACCCTATGGGCTCCTACAGAACACTGCAGGCGCCTACGGAACCCTACAGACACCTACGGGCACGTACAGAACCCTGCAGGCCCCTACGGAACCCTACAGGTCCATACAGAACCCCACAGGGCCCTAGGGAACTTTACCAGCCACTACGGAACTCTACGGGCCCCTACGGAACCCTGCAGAACCCTCCGCAACCTTACAGAATCCCACGGATTCCTACAGACTCCTGCGGGCACTTACTCAACCCTAGAGGACCCTACGGAACACTGCCAGCCCCTATGGAAGGAACCCTACGGGCCCCTACAGAACACTACTGGCTCCTGCGGTACTCCAGAGGCCTCTAGGGAACCTACGAAGCTCTACGGAGCCCTATGGATCCTTACGGAACAGTACGGGCCCCTTCAGACCTCTGCGGGCGCTTATGGAAACCTACAGGACCCTATGGAACTGTACGAGACTCTACAGGCCCCTAGAGAACACCACAGGCCCCTACGGAGCCGTACGAAACTCTACAGGCCCTTAGGGAACACCACAGGCCCCTACGGAACCCTACACAACCCTCTGTAAACTTATGGAACCCTACAAGCTCCTACCAACCCCTGCGGGCACTTACACAACCCTACAGGCCCCTACGGCAATCTACGGGACTCTATGGGCCCCTAGGGAACCCTACAGATTTCGACAGTACCCTACGAGCCCCTCTGGAACCCTACAGAATACTCCAGGACCCGACAGCACTCTACAAGACCCTTAGCAACACAACGGAACCTCACTAAAACCCTATGGGCTCCTACAGAACACTGCAGGCGCCTACGGAACCCTACAGACCCCTACGGAACCCTACAGACACCTGCAGGCACTTACGGAACCCTGCAGGCCCCTACGGAACCCTACAGGTCCATACAGAACCCCACAGGGCCCTACGGAACTTTACCAGCCACTACGGAACTCTACGGGTCCCTACGGAACCCTGCAGAACCCTCCGCAAGCTTACAGAATCCCACAGACTCCTACAGACTTCTGCGGGCACTTACACAACCCTACAGGTCCCTACGGCAATCTACGGGACTCTATGGGCCCTTAGGGAACCCTATAGATTTCGATGGAACCCTACGAGCCCCTCTGGAACCCTACAGAATACTCCAGGACCCGACAGCACTCTACAAGACCCTTAGCAACACAACGGAACCTCACTAAAACCCTATGGGCTCCTACAGAACACTGCAGGTGCCTACGGAACCCTACAGACACCTACGGGCACGTACAGAACCCTGCAGGCCCCTACGGAACCCTACAGGTCCATACAGAACCCCACAGGGCCCTAGGGAACTTTACCAGCCACTACGGAACTCTACGGGCCCCTACGGAACCCTGCAGAACCCTCCAGAACCTTACAGAATCCCACGGATTCCTACAGACTCCTGCGGGCACTTACTCAACCCTAGAGGACCCTACGGAACACTACTGGCTCCTGCGGTACTCCAGAGGCCTCTAAGGAACCTACGAAGATCTACGGAACCCTATGGATCCTTACGGAACAGTACGGGCCCCTTCAGACCTCTGCGGGCGCTTATGGAAACCTACAGGACCCTACGGAACTGTACGAGACTCTACAGGCCCCTAGGGAACACCACAGGCACCTACGGAACCGTACGAGACTCTACAGGCCCTTAGGGAACACCACAGGCCCCTACGGAACCCTACACAACCCTCTGTAAACTTATGGAACCCTACAAGCTCCTACCAACCCCTGGGAGCACTTACACAACCCTACAGGTCCCTACGGCAATCTACGGGAATCTATGGGCCCCTAGGGAACCCTACAGATTTCGACAGTACCCTACAAGCCCCTCTGGAACCCTACAGAATACTCCAGGACCTGACAGCACTCTACAAGACCCTTAGCAACACAACGGAACCTCACTAAAACCCTATGGGCTCCTACAGAACACTGTAGGTGCCTACGGAAACCTACAGACCCCTACGGAATACTACCAGCCACTACAGAAAAATATGGCCCCTACGGAACTCTACGGAACCTGGCAGAAACACTGTGGGCCCCTACAGGCCCTTGCGGGCACTTGCAGAACTCTGCAGGAACCCACGGAACTTTATGGAACCCTACCAGCCCCTACGGAAGCCTAAAGACCATTGCAGGCAGTTACGGAATGGTACAGGGCCCTAGGGAACTTTACCAGCCACTACGGAACTCTACGGTCCCCTACGGAACCCTGCAGAACCCTCCAGAACCTTACAGAATCCCACGGATTCCTACAGACTCCTGCGGGCACTTACTCAACCCTAGAGGACCCTACGGAACACTGACAGCTCCTGCGGTACTCCAGAGGCCTCTAGGGAACCTACGAAGCTCTACGGAACCCTATGGATCCTTACGGAACAGTACGGGCCCCTTCAGACCTCCGCGGGCGCTTATGGAAACCTACAGGACCCTACGGAACTGTACGAGACTCTACAGGCCCCTAGGGAACACCACAGGCCCCTACGGAACCGTACGAAACTCTACAGGCCCTTAGGGAACACCACAGGCCCCTACGGAACCCTACACAACCCTCTGTAAACTTATGGAACCCTACAAGCTCCTACCAACCCCTGCGAGCACTTACACAACCCTACAGGTCCCTACGGCAATCTACGGGACTCTATGGGCCCCTAGGGAACCCTATAGATTTTGACAGTACCCTACGAGCCCCTCTGGAACCCTACAGAATACTCCAGGACCCGATAGCACTCTACAAGACCCTTAGCAACACAACGGAACCTCACTAAAACCCTATGGGCTCCTACAGAACACTGTAGGTGCCTACGGAAACCTACAGACCCCTACGGAATACTACCAGCCACTACAGAAAAATATGGCCCCTACGGAACTCTACGGAACCTGGCAGAAACACTGTGGGCCCCTACAGGCCCTTGCGGGCACTTGCAGACCTCTGCAGGAACCCACGGAACTTTATGGAACCCTACCAGCCCCTACGGAAGCCTAAAGACCATTGCAGGCAGTTACGGAATGGTACAGGGCCCTAGGGAACTTTACCAGCCACTACGGAACTCTACAGGCCCCTACGGAACCCTGCAGAACCCTCCAGAACCTTACAGAATCCCACGGATTCCTACAGACTCCTGCGGGCACTTACTCAACCCTAGAGGACCCTACGGAACACTGACAGCTCCTGCGGTACTCCAGAGGCCTCTAGGGAACCTACGAAGCTCTACGGAACCCTATGGATCCTTACGGAACAGTACGGGCCCCTTCAGACCTCCGCGGGCGCTTATGGAAACCTACAGGACCCTACGGAACTGTACGAGACTCTACAGGCCCCTAGGGAACACCACAGGCCCCTACGGAACCCTACACAACCCTCTGTAAACTTATGGAACCCTACAAGCTCCTACCAACCCCTGCGAGCACTTACACAACCCTACAGGTCCCTACGGCAATCTACGGGACTCTATGGGCCCCTAGGGAACCCTATAGATTTTGACAGTACCCTACGAGCCCCTCTGGAACCCTACAGAATACTCCAGGACCCGATAGCACTCTACAAGACCCTTAGCAACACAACGGAACCTCACTAAAACCCTATGGGCTCCTACAGAACACTGTAGGTGCCTACGGAAACCTACAGACCCCTACGGAATACTACCAGCCACTACAGAAAAATATGGCCCCTACGGAACTCTACGGAACCTGGCAGAAACACTGTGGGCCCCTACAGGCCCTTGCGGGCACTTGCAGAACTCTGCAGGAACCCACGGAACTTTATGGAACCCTACCAGCCCCTACGGAAGCCTAAAGACCATTGCAGGCAGTTACGGAATGGTACAGGGCCCTAGGGAACTTTACCAGCCACTACGGAACTCTACGGTCCCCTACGGAACCCTGCAGAACCCTCCAGAACCTTACAGAATCCCACGGATTCCTACAGACTCCTGCGGGCACTTACTCAACCCTAGAGGACCCTACGGAACACTGACAGCTCCTGCGGTACTCCAGAGGCCTCTAGGGAACCTACGAAGCTCTACGGAACCCTATGGATCCTTACGGAACAGTACGGGCCCCTTCAGACCTCCGCGGGCGCTTATGGAAACCTACAGGACCCTACGGAACTGTACGAGACTCTACAGGCCCCTAGGGAACACCACAGGCCCCTACGGAACCCTACACAACCCTCTGTAAACTTATGGAACCCTACAAGCTCCTACCAACCCCTGCGAGCACTTACACAACCCTACAGGTCCCTACGGCAATCTACGGGACTCTATGGGCCCCTAGGGAACCCTATAGATTTTGACAGTACCCTACGAGCCCCTCTGGAACCCTACAGAATACTCCAGGACCCGATAGCACTCTACAAGACCCTTAGCAACACAACGGAACCTCACTAAAACCCTATGGGCTCCTACAGAACACTGTAGGTGCCTACGGAAACCTACAGACCCCTACGGAATACTACCAGCCACTACAGAAAAATATGGCCCCTACGGAACTCTACGGAACCTGGCAGAAACACTGTGGGCCCCTACAGGCCCTTGCGGGCACTTGCAGAACTCTGCAGGAACCCACGGAACTTTATGGAACCCTACCAGCCCCTACGGAAGCCTAAAGACCATTGCAGGCAGTTACGGAATGGTACAGGGCCCTAGGGAACTTTACCAGCCACTACGGAACTCTACGGGCCCCTACGGAACCCTGCAGAACCCTCCAGAACCTTACAGAATCCCACGGATTCCTACAGACTCCTGCGGGCACTTACTCAACCCTAGAGGACCCTACAGAACACTACTGGCTCCTGCGGTACTCCAGAGGCCTCTAGGGAACCTACGAAGCTCTACGGAGCCCTATGGATCCTTACGGAACAGTACGGGCCCCTTCAGACCTCCGCGGGCGCTTATGGAAACCTACAGGACCCTACGGAACTGTACGAGACTCTACAGGCCCCTAGGGAACACCACAGGCCCCTACGGAACCCTACACAACCCTCCGGAAACATATGGCACCCTACAAGCTCCTACCAACCCCTGCGGGCACTTACACAACCCTACAGGCCCCTACGGAAATCTATGGGACTCTACGGGCCCCTAGGGAAGCCTACAGATTTCGACGAAACCCTACGAGCCCCTCTGGAACCCTACAGAATACTCCAGGACCCGACAGCACTCTACAAGACCCTTAGCGACACAACGGAACCTCACTAAAACCCTATGGGCTCCTACAGAACACTGCAGGCGCCTACGGAACCCTACAGACCCCTACGGAACCCTACAGACACCTGCAGGCACTTACGGAACCCTGCAGGCCCCTACGGAACCCTACAGGTCCATACAGAACCCCACAGGGCCCTACGGAACTTTACCAGCCACTACGGAACTCTACGGGGCCCTACGGAACCCTGCAGAACCCTCCGCAAGCTTACAGAATCCCACAGACTCCTACAGACTTCTGCGGGCACTTACACAACCCTACAGGTCCCTACGGAAATCTACGGGACTCTATGGGCCCTTAGGGAACCCTATAGATTTCGATGGAACCCTACGAGCCCCTCTGGAACCCTACAGAATACTCCAGGACCCGACAGCACTCTACAAGACCCTTAGCAACACAACGGAACCTCACTAAAACCCTATGGGCTCCTACAGAACACTGCAGGTGCCTACGGAACTCTACAGACACCTACGGGCATGTACAGAACACTGCAGGCCCCTACGGAACCCTACAGGTCCATACAGAACCCCACAGGGCCCTAGGGAACTTTACCAGCCACTGTGGAACTCTACGGGCCCCTACGGAACCCTGCAGAACCCTCCAGAACCTTACAGAATCCCACGGATTCCTACAGACTCCTGCGGGCACTTACTCAACCCTAGAGGACCCTACGGAACACTGACAGCTCCTGCGGTACTCCAGAGGCCTCTAGGGAACCTACGAAGCTCTACGGAACCCTATGGATCCTTACGGAACAGTACGGGCCCCTTCAGACCTCCGCGGGCGCTTATGGAAACCTACAGGACCCTACGGAACTGTACGAGACTCTACAGGCCCCTAGGGAACACCACAGGCCCCTACGGAACCGTACGAAACTCTACAGGCCCTTAGGGAACACCACAGGCCCCTACGGAACCCTACACAACCCTCTGTAAACTTATGGAACCCTACAAGCTCCTACCAACCCCTGGGAGCACTTACACAACCCTACAGGTCCCTACGGCAATCTACGGGACTCTATGGGCCCCTAGGGAACCCTATAGATTTTGACAGTACCCTACGAGCCCCTCTGGAACCCTACAGAATACTCCAGGACCCGATAGCACTCTACAAGACCCTTAGCAACACAACGGAACCTCACTAAAACCCTATGGGCTCCTACAGAACACTGTAGGTGCCTACGGAAACCTACAGACCCCTACGGAATACTACCAGCCACTACAGAAAAATATGGCCCCTACGGAACTCTACGGAACCTGGCAGAAACACTGTGGGCCCCTACAGGCCCTTGCGGGCACTTGCAGAACTCTGCAGGAACCCACGGAACTTTATGGAACCCTACCAGCCCCTACGGAAGCCTAAAGACCATTGCAGGCAGTTACGGAATGGTACAGGGCCCTAGGGAACTTTACCAGCCACTACGGAACTCTACGGTCCCCTACGGAACCCTGCAGAACCCTCCAGAACCTTACAGAATCCCACGGATTCCTACAGACTCCTGCGGGCACTTACTCAACCCTAGAGGACCCTACGGAACACTGACAGCTCCTGCGGTACTCCAGAGGCCTCTAGGGAACCTACGAAGCTCTACGGAACCCTATGGATCCTTACGGAACAGTACGGGCCCCTTCAGACCTCCGCGGGCGCTTATGGAAACCTACAGGACCCTACGGAACTGTACGAGACTCTACAGGCCCCTAGGGAACACCACAGGCCCCTACGGAACCGTACGAAACTCTACAGGCCCTTAGGGAACACCACAGGCCCCTACGGAACCCTACACAACCCTCTGTAAACTTATGGAACCCTACAAGCTCCTACCAACCCCTGCGAGCACTTACACAACCCTACAGGTCCCTACGGCAATCTACGGGACTCTATGGGCCCCTAGGGAACCCTATAGATTTTGACAGTACCCTACGAGCCCCTCTGGAACCCTACAGAATACTCCAGGACCCGATAGCACTCTACAAGACCCTTAGCAACACAACGGAACCTCACTAAAACCCTATGGGCTCCTACAGAACACTGTAGGTGCCTACGGAAACCTACAGACCCCTACGGAATACTACCAGCCACTACAGAAAAATATGGCCCCTACGGAACTCTACGGAACCTGGCAGAAACACTGTGGGCCCCTACAGGCCCTTGCGGGCACTTGCAGACCTCTGCAGGAACCCACGGAACTTTATGGAACCCTACCAGCCCCTACGGAAGCCTAAAGACCATTGCAGGCAGTTACGGAATGGTACAGGGCCCTAGGGAACTTTACCAGCCACTACGGAACTCTACGGGCCCCTACGGAACCCTGCAGAACCCTCCAGAACCTTACAGAATCCCACGGATTCCTACAGACTCCTGCGGGCACTTACTCAACCCTAGAGGACCCTACAGAACACTACTGGCTCCTGCGGTACTCCAGAGGCCTCTAGGGAACCTACGAAGCTCTACGGAGCCCTATGGATCCTTACGGAACAGTACGGGCCCCTTCAGACCTCCGCGGGCGCTTATGGAAACCTACAGGACCCTACGGAACTGTACGAGACTCTACAGGCCCCTAGGGAACACCACAGGCCCCTACGGAACCCTACACAACCCTCCGGAAACATATGGCACCCTACAAGCTCCTACCAACCCCTGCGGGCACTTACACAACCCTACAGGCCCCTACGGAAATCTATGGGACTCTACGGGCCCCTAGGGAAGCCTACAGATTTCGACGAAACCCTACGAGCCCCTCTGGAACCCTACAGAATACTCCAGGACCCGACAGCACTCTACAAGACCCTTAGCGGCACAACGGAACCTCACTAAAACCCTATGGGCTCCTACAGAACACTGCAGGCGCCTACGGAACCCTACAGACCCCTACGGAACCCTACAGACACCTGCAGGCACTTACGGAACCCTGCAGGCCCCTACGGAACCCTACAGGTCCATACAGAACCCCACAGGGCCCTACGGAACTTTACCAGCCACTACGGAACTCTACGGGGCCCTACGGAACCCTGCAGAACCCTCCGCAAGCTTACAGAATCCCACAGACTCCTACAGACTTCTGCGGGCACTTACACAACCCTACAGGTCCCTACGGAAATCTACGGGACTCTATGGGCCCTTAGGGAACCCTATAGATTTCGATGGAACCCTACGAGCCCCTCTGGAACCCTACAGAATACTCCAGGACCCGACAGCACTCTACAAGACCCTTAGCAACACAACGGAACCTCACTAAAACCCTATGGGCTCCTACAGAACACTGCAGGTGCCTACGGAACTCTACAGACACCTACGGGCATGTACAGAACACTGCAGGCCCCTACGGAACCCTACAGGTCCATACAGAACCCCACAGGGCCCTAGGGAACTTTACCAGCCACTACGGAACTCTACGGGCCCCTACGGAACCCTGCAGAACCCTCCAGAACCTTACAGAATCCCACGGATTCCTACAGACTCCTGCGGGCACTTACTCAACCCTAGAGGACCCTACGGAACACTACTGGCTCCTGCGGTACTCCAGAGGCCTCTAGGGAACCTACGAAGCTCTACGGAACCCTATGGATCCTTACGGAACAGTACGGGCCCCTTCAGACCTCCGCGGGCGCTTATGGAAACCTACAGGACGCTACGGAACTGTACGAGACTCTACAGGCCCCTAGGGAACACCACAGGCCCCTACGGAACCGTACGAAACTCTACAGGCCCTTAGGGAACACCACAGGCCCCTACGGAACCCTACACAACCCTCTGTAAACTTATGGAACCCTACAAGCTCCTACCAACCCCTGCGAGCACTTACACAACCCTACAGGTCCCTACGGCAATCTACGGGACTCTATGGGCCCCTAGGGAACCCTATAGATTTTGACAGTACCCTACGAGCCCCTCTGGAACCCTACAGAATACTCCAGGACCCGACAGCACTCTACAAGACCCTTAGCAACACAACGGAACCTCACTAAAACCCTATGGGCTCCTACAGAACACTGTAGGTGCCTACGGAAACCTACAGACCCCTACGGAATACTACCAGCCACTACAGAAAAATATGGCCCCTACGGAACTCTACGGAACCTGGCAGAAACACTGTGGGCCCCTACAGGCCCTTGCGGGCACTTGCAGAACTCTGCAGGAACCCACGGAACTTTATGGAACCCTACCAGCCCCTACGGAAGCCTAAAGACCATTGCAGGCAGTTACGGAATGGTACAGGGCCCTAGGGAACTTTACCAGCCACTACGGAACTCTACGGGCCCCTACGGAACCCTGCAGAACCCTCCAGAACCTTACAGAATCCCACGGATTCCTACAGACTCCTGCGGGCACTTACTCAACCCTAGAGGACCCTACAGAACACTACTGGCTCCTGCGGTACTCCAGAGGCCTCTAGGGAACCTACGAAGCTCTACGGAGCCCTATGGATCCTTACGGAACAGTACGGGCCCCTTCAGACCTCCGCGGGCGCTTATGGAAACCTACAGGACCCTACGGAACTGTACGAGACTCTACAGGCCCCTAGGGAACACCACAGGCCCCTACGGAACCCTACACAACCCTCCGGAAACATATGGCACCCTACAAGCTCCTACCAACCCCTGCGGGCACTTACACAACCCTACAGGCCCCTACGGAAATCTATGGGACTCTACGGGCCCCTAGGGAAGCCTACAGATTTCGACGAAACCCTACGAGCCCCTCTGGAACCCTACAGAATACTCCAGGACCCGACAGCACTCTACAAGACCCTTAGCAACACAACGGAACCTCACTAAAACCCTATGGGCTCCTACAGAACACTGCAGGTGCCTACGGAACTCTACAGACACCTACGGGCATGTACAGAACACTGCAGGCCCCTACGGAACCCTACAGGTCCATACAGAACCCCACAGGGCCCTAGGGAACTTTACCAGCCACTGTGGAACTCTACGGGCCCCTACGGAACCCTGCAGAACCCTCCAGAACCTTACAGAATCCCACGGATTCCTACAGACTCCTGTGGGCACTTACTCAACCCTAGAGGACCCTACGGAACACTACTGGCTCCTGCGGTACTCCAGAGGCCTCTAGGGAACCTACGAAGCTCTACGGAACCCTATGGATCCTTACGGAACAGTACGGGCCCCTTCAGACCTCCGCGGGCGCTTATGGAAACCTACAGGACGCTACGGAACTGTACGAGACTCTACAGGCCCCTAGGGAACACCACAGGCCCCTACGGAACCGTACGAAACTCTACAGGCCCTTAGGGAACACCACAGGCCCCTACGGAACCCTACACAACCCTCTGTAAACTTATGGAACCCTACAAGCTCCTACCAACCCCTGCGAGCACTTACACAACCCTACAGGTCCCTACGGCAATCTACGGGACTCTATGGGCCCCTAGGGAACCCTATAGATTTTGACAGTACCCTACGAGCCCCTCTGGAACCCTACAGAATACTCCAGGACCCGACAGCACTCTACAAGACCCTTAGCAACACAACGGAACCTCACTAAAACCCTATGGGCTCCTACAGAACACTGTAGGTGCCTACGGAAACCTACAGACCCCTACGGAATACTACCAGCCACTACAGAAAAATATGGCCCCTACGGAACTCTACGGAACCTGGCAGAAACACTGTGGGCCCCTACAGGCCCTTGCGGGCACTTGCAGAACTCTGCAGGAACCCACGGAACTTTATGGAACCCTACCAGCCCCTACGGAAGCCTAAAGACCATTGCAGGCAGTTACGGAATGGTACAGGGCCCTAGGGAACTTTACCAGCCACTACGGAACTCTACGGGCCCCTACGGAACCCTGCAGAACCCTCCAGAACCTTACAGAATCCCACGGATTCCTACAGACTCCTGCAGGCACTTACTCAACCCTAGAGGACCCTACAGAACACTACTGGCTCCTGCGGTACTCCAGAGGCCTCTAAGGAACCTACGAAGATCTACGGAACCCTATGGATCCTTACGGAACAGTACGGGCCCCTTCAGACCTCCGCGGGCGCTTATGGAAACCTACAGGACCCTACGGAACTGTACGAGACTCTACAGGCCCCTAGGGAACACCACAGGCCCCTACGGAACCCTACACAACCCTCCGGAAACATATGGCACCCTACAAGCTCCTACCAACCCCTGCGGGCACTTACACAACCCTACAGGCCCCTACGGAAATCTATGGGACTCTACGGGCCCCTAGGGAAGCCTACAGATTTCGACGAAACCCTACGAGCCCCTCTGGAACCCTACAGAATACTCCAGGACCCGACAGCACTCTACAAGACCCTTAGCGGCACAACGGAACCTCACTAAAACCCTATGGGCTCCTACAGAACACTGCAGGCGCCTACGGAACCCTACAGACCCCTACGGAACCCTACAGACACCTGCAGGCACTTACGGAACCCTGCAGGCCCCTACGGAACCCTACAGGTCCATACAGAACCCCACAGGGCCCTACGGAACTTTACCAGCCACTACGGAACTCTACGGGGCCCTACGGAACCCTGCAGAACCCTCCGCAAGCTTACAGAATCCCACAGACTCCTACAGACTTCTGCGGGCACTTACACAACCCTACAGGTCCCTACGGAAATCTACGGGACTCTATGGGCCCTTAGGGAACCCTATAGATTTCGATGGAACCCTACGAGCCCCTCTGGAACCCTACAGAATACTCCAGGACCCGACAGCACTCTACAAGACCCTTAGCAACACAACGGAACCTCACTAAAACCCTATGGGCTCCTACAGAACACTGCAGGTGCCTACGGAACTCTACAGACACCTACGGGCATGTACAGAACACTGCAGGCCCCTACGGAACCCTACAGGTCCATACAGAACCCCACAGGGCCCTAGGGAACTTTACCAGCCACTACGGAACTCTACGGGCCCCTACGGAACCCTGCAGAACCCTCCAGAACCTTACAGAATCCCACGGATTCCTACAGACTCCTGCGGGCACTTACTCAACCCTAGAGGACCCTACGGAACACTACTGGCTCCTGCGGTACTCCAGAGGCCTCTAGGGAACCTACGAAGCTCTACGGAACCCTATGGATCCTTACGGAACAGTACGGGCCCCTTCAGACCTCCGCGGGCGCTTATGGAAACCTACAGGACGCTACGGAACTGTACGAGACTCTACAGGCCCCTAGGGAACACCACAGGCCCCTACGGAACCGTACGAAACTCTACAGGCCCTTAGGGAACACCACAGGCCCCTACGGAACCCTACACAACCCTCTGTAAACTTATGGAACCCTACAAGCTCCTACCAACCCCTGCGAGCACTTACACAACCCTACAGGTCCCTACGGCAATCTACGGGACTCTATGGGCCCCTAGGGAACCCTATAGATTTTGACAGTACCCTACGAGCCCCTCTGGAACCCTACAGAATACTCCAGGACCCGACAGCACTCTACAAGACCCTTAGCAACACAACGGAACCTCACTAAAACCCTATGGGCTCCTACAGAACACTGTAGGTGCCTACGGAAACCTACAGACCCCTACGGAATACTACCAGCCACTACAGAAAAATATGGCCCCTACGGAACTCTACGGAACCTGGCAGAAACACTGTGGGCCCCTACAGGCCCTTGCGGGCACTTGCAGAACTCTGCAGGAACCCACGGAACTTTATGGAACCCTACCAGCCCCTACGGAAGCCTAAAGACCATTGCAGGCAGTTACGGAATGGTACAGGGCCCTAGGGAACTTTACCAGCCACTACGGAACTCTACGGGCCCCTACGGAACCCTGCAGAACCCTCCAGAACCTTACAGAATCCCACGGATTCCTACAGACTCCTGCGGGCACTTACTCAACCCTAGAGGACCCTACAGAACACTACTGGCTCCTGCGGTACTCCAGAGGCCTCTAGGGAACCTACGAAGCTCTACGGAGCCCTATGGATCCTTACGGAACAGTACGGGCCCCTTCAGACCTCCGCGGGCGCTTATGGAAACCTACAGGACCCTACGGAACTGTACGAGACTCTACAGGCCCCTAGGGAACACCACAGGCCCCTACGGAACCCTACACAACCCTCCGGAAACATATGGCACCCTACAAGCTCCTACCAACCCCTGCGGGCACTTACACAACCCTACAGGCCCCTACGGAAATCTATGGGACTCTACGGGCCCCTAGGGAAGCCTACAGATTTCGACGAAACCCTACGAGCCCCTCTGGAACCCTACAGAATACTCCAGGACCCGACAGCACTCTACAAGACCCTTAGCAACACAACGGAACCTCACTAAAACCCTATGGGCTCCTACAGAACACTGCAGGTGCCTACGGAACTCTACAGACACCTACGGGCATGTACAGAACACTGCAGGCCCCTACGGAACCCTACAGGTCCATACAGAACCCCACAGGGCCCTAGGGAACTTTACCAGCCACTGTGGAACTCTACGGGCCCCTACGGAACCCTGCAGAACCCTCCAGAACCTTACAGAATCCCACGGATTCCTACAGACTCCTGTGGGCACTTACTCAACCCTAGAGGACCCTACGGAACACTACTGGCTCCTGCGGTACTCCAGAGGCCTCTAGGGAACCTACGAAGCTCTACGGAACCCTATGGATCCTTACGGAACAGTACGGGCCCCTTCAGACCTCCGCGGGCGCTTATGGAAACCTACAGGACGCTACGGAACTGTACGAGACTCTACAGGCCCCTAGGGAACACCACAGGCCCCTACGGAACCGTACGAAACTCTACAGGCCCTTAGGGAACACCACAGGCCCCTACGGAACCCTACACAACCCTCTGTAAACTTATGGAACCCTACAAGCTCCTACCAACCCCTGCGAGCACTTACACAACCCTACAGGTCCCTACGGCAATCTACGGGACTCTATGGGCCCCTAGGGAACCCTATAGATTTTGACAGTACCCTACGAGCCCCTCTGGAACCCTACAGAATACTCCAGGACCCGACAGCACTCTACAAGACCCTTAGCAACACAACGGAACCTCACTAAAACCCTATGGGCTCCTACAGAACACTGTAGGTGCCTACGGAAACCTACAGACCCCTACGGAATACTACCAGCCACTACAGAAAAATATGGCCCCTACGGAACTCTACGGAACCTGGCAGAAACACTGTGGGCCCCTACAGGCCCTTGCGGGCACTTGCAGAACTCTGCAGGAACCCACGGAACTTTATGGAACCCTACCAGCCCCTACGGAAGCCTAAAGACCATTGCAGGCAGTTACGGAATGGTACAGGGCCCTAGGGAACTTTACCAGCCACTACGGAACTCTACGGGCCCCTACGGAACCCTGCAGAACCCTCCAGAACCTTACAGAATCCCACGGATTCCTACAGACTCCTGCAGGCACTTACTCAACCCTAGAGGACCCTACAGAACACTACTGGCTCCTGCGGTACTCCAGAGGCCTCTAAGGAACCTACGAAGATCTACGGAACCCTATGGATCCTTACGGAACAGTACGGGCCCCTTCAGACCTCCGCGGGCGCTTATGGAAACCTACAGGACCCTACGGAACTGTACGAGACTCTACAGGCCCCTAGGGAACACCACAGGCCCCTACGGAACCCTACACAACCCTCCGGAAACATATGGCACCCTACAAGCTCCTACCAACCCCTGCGGCCACTTACACAACCCTACAGGCCCCTACGGAAATCTATGGGACTCTACGGGCCCCTAGGGAAGCCTACAGATTTTGATGGAACCCTACGAGCCCCTCTGGAACCCTACAGAATACTCCAGGACCCGACAGCACTCTACAAGACCCTTAGCAACACAACGGAACCTCACTAAAACCCTATGGGCTCCTACAGAACACTGCAGGCGCCTACGGAACCCTACAGACCCCTACGGAACCCTACAGACACCTGCAGGCACTTACGGAACCCTGCAGGCCCCTACGGAACCCTACAGGTCCATACAGAACCCCACAGGGCCCTAGGGAACTTTACCAGCCACTGTGGAACTCTACGGGCCCCTACGGAACCCTGCAGAACCCTCCAGAACCTTACAGAATCCCACGGATTCCTACAGACTCCTGCGGGCACTTACTCAACCCTAGAGGACCCTACAGAACACTACTGGCTCCTGCGGTACTCCAGAGGCCTCTAGGGAACCTACGAAGCTCTACGGAACCCTATGGATCCTTACGGAACAGTACGGGCCCCTTCAGACCTCCGCGGGCGCTTATGGAAACCTACAGGACCCTACGGAACTGTACGAGACTCTACAGGCCCCTAGGGAACACCACAGGCCCCTACGGAACCCTACACAACCCTCCGGAAACATATGGCACCCTACAAGCTCCTACCAACCCCTGCGGGCACTTACACAACCCTACAGGCCCCTACGGAAATCTATGGGACTCTACGGGCCCCTAGGGAAGCCTACAGATTTCGACGAAACCCTACGAGCCCCTCTGGAACCCTACAGAATACTCCAGGACCCGACAGCACTCTACAAGACCCTTAGCGACACAACGGAACCTCACTAAAACCCTATGGGCTCCTACAGAACACTGCAGGCGCCTACGGAACCCTACAGACCCCTACGGAACCCTACAGACACCTGCAGGCACTTACGGAACCCTGCAGGCCCCTACGGAACCCTACAGGTCCATACAGAACCCCACAGGGCCCTACGGAACTTTACCAGCCACTACGGAACTCTACGGGGCCCTACGGAACCCTGCAGAACCCTCCGCAAGCTTACAGAATCCCACAGACTCCTACAGACTTCTGCGGGCACTTACACAACCCTACAGGTCCCTACGGAAATCTACGGGACTCTATGGGCCCTTAGGGAACCCTATAGATTTCGATGGAACCCTACGAGCCCCTCTGGAACCCTACAGAATACTCCAGGACCCGACAGCACTCTACAAGACCCTTAGCAACACAACGGAACCTCACTAAAACCCTATGGGCTCCTACAGAACACTGCAGGTGCCTACGGAACTCTACAGACACCTACGGGCATGTACAGAACACTGCAGGCCCCTACGGAACCCTACAGGTCCATACAGAACCCCACAGGGCCCTAGGGAACTTTACCAGCCACTACGGAACTCTACGGGCCCCTACGGAACCCTGCAGAACCCTCCAGAACCTTACAGAATCCCACGGATTCCTACAGACTCCTGCGGGCACTTACTCAACCCTAGAGGACCCTACGGAACACTACTGGCTCCTGCGGTACTCCAGAGGCCTCTAGGGAACCTACGAAGCTCTACGGAACCCTATGGATCCTTACGGAACAGTACGGGCCCCTTCAGACCTCCGCGGGCGCTTATGGAAACCTACAGGACGCTACGGAACTGTACGAGACTCTACAGGCCCCTAGGGAACACCACAGGCCCCTACGGAACCGTACGAAACTCTACAGGCCCTTAGGGAACACCACAGGCCCCTACGGAACCCTACACAACCCTCTGTAAACTTATGGAACCCTACAAGCTCCTACCAACCCCTGCGAGCACTTACACAACCCTACAGGTCCCTACGGCAATCTACGGGACTCTATGGGCCCCTAGGGAACCCTATAGATTTTGACAGTACCCTACGAGCCCCTCTGGAACCCTACAGAATACTCCAGGACCCGACAGCACTCTACAAGACCCTTAGCAACACAACGGAACCTCACTAAAACCCTATGGGCTCCTACAGAACACTGTAGGTGCCTACGGAAACCTACAGACCCCTACGGAATACTACCAGCCACTACAGAAAAATATGGCCCCTACGGAACTCTACGGAACCTGGCAGAAACACTGTGGGCCCCTACAGGCCCTTGCGGGCACTTGCAGAACTCTGCAGGAACCCACGGAACTTTATGGAACCCTACCAGCCCCTACGGAAGCCTAAAGACCATTGCAGGCAGTTACGGAATGGTACAGGGCCCTAGGGAACTTTACCAGCCACTACGGAACTCTACGGGCCGCTACGGAACCCTGCAGAACCCTCCAGAACCTTACAGAATCCCACGGATTCCTACAGACTCCTGCGGGCACTTACTCAACCCTAGAGGACCCTACAGAACACTACTGGCTCCTGCGGTACTCCAGAGGCCTCTAGGGAACCTACGAAGCTCTACGGAGCCCTATGGATCCTTACGGAACAGTACGGGCCCCTTCAGACCTCCGCGGGCGCTTATGGAAACCTACAGGACCCTACGGAACTGTACGAGACTCTACAGGCCCCTAGGGAACACCACAGGCCCCTACGGAACCCTACACAACCCTCCGGAAACATATGGCACCCTACAAGCTCCTACCAACCCCTGCGGGCACTTACACAACCCTACAGGCCCCTACGGAAATCTATGGGACTCTACGGGCCCCTAGGGAAGCCTACAGATTTCGACGAAACCCTACGAGCCCCTCTGGAACCCTACAGAATACTCCAGGACCCGACAGCACTCTACAAGACCCTTAGCGACACAACGGAACCTCACTAAAACCCTATGGGCTCCTACAGAACACTGCAGGCGCCTACGGAACCCTACAGACCCCTACGGAACCCTACAGACACCTGCAGGCACTTACGGAACCCTGCAGGCCCCTACGGAACCCTACAGGTCCATACAGAACCCCACAGGGCCCTACGGAACTTTACCAGCCACTACGGAACTCTACGGGGCCCTACGGAACCCTGCAGAACCCTCCGCAAGCTTACAGAATCCCACAGACTCCTACAGACTTCTGCGGGCACTTACACAACCCTACAGGTCCCTACGGAAATCTACGGGACTCTATGGGCCCTTAGGGAACCCTATAGATTTCGATGGAACCCTACGAGCCCCTCTGGAACCCTACAGAATACTCCAGGACCCGACAGCACTCTACAAGACCCTTAGCAACACAACGGAACCTCACTAAAACCCTATGGGCTCCTACAGAACACTGCAGGTGCCTACGGAACTCTACAGACACCTACGGGCATGTACAGAACACTGCAGGCCCCTACGGAACCCTACAGGTCCATACAGAACCCCACAGGGCCCTAGGGAACTTTACCAGCCACTGTGGAACTCTACGGGCCCCTACGGAACCCTGCAGAACCCTCCAGAACCTTACAGAATCCCACGGATTCCTACAGACTCCTGTGGGCACTTACTCAACCCTAGAGGACCCTACGGAACACTATTGGCTCCTGCGGTACTCCACAGGCCTCTAGGGAACCTACGAAGCTCTACGGAACCCTATGGATCCTTACGGAACAGTACGGGCCCCTTCAGACCTCCGCGGGCGCTTATGGAAACCTACAGGACGCTACGGAACTGTACGAGACTCTACAGGCCCCTAGGGAACACCACAGGCCCCTACGGAACCGTACGAAACTCTACAGGCCCTTAGGGAACACCACAGGCCCCTACGGAACCCTACACAACCCTCTGTAAACTTATGGAACCCTACAAGCTCCTACCAACCCCTGCGAGCACTTACACAACCCTACAGGTCCCTACGGCAATCTACGGGACTCTATGGGCCCCTAGGGAACCCTATAGATTTTGACAGTACCCTACGAGCCCCTCTGGAACCCTACAGAATACTCCAGGACCCGACAGCACTCTACAAGACCCTTAGCAACACAACGGAACCTCACTAAAACCCTATGGGCTCCTACAGAACACTGTAGGTGCCTACGGAAACCTACAGACCCCTACGGAATACTACCAGCCACTACAGAAAAATATGGCCCCTACGGAACTCTACGGAACCTGGCAGAAACACTGTGGGCCCCTACAGGCCCTTGCGGGCACTTGCAGAACTCTGCAGGAACCCACGGAACTTTATGGAACCCTACCAGCCCCTACGGAAGCCTAAAGACCATTGCAGGCAGTTACGGAATGGTACAGGGCCCTAGGGAACTTTACCAGCCACTACGGAACTCTACGGGCCCCTACGGAACCCTGCAGAACCCTCCAGAACCTTACAGAATCCCACGGATTCCTACACACTCCTGCGGGCACTTACTCAACCCTAGAGGACCCTACAGAACACTACTGGCTCCTGCGGTACTCCAGAGGCCTCTAAGGAACCTACGAAGATCTACGGAACCCTATGGATCCTTACGGAACAGTACGGGCCCCTTCAGACCTCCGCGGGCGCTTATGGAAACCTACAGGACCCTACGGAACTGTACGAGACTCTACAGGCCCCTAGGGAACACCACAGGCCCCTACGGAACCCTACACAACCCTCCGGAAACATATGGCACCCTACAAGCTCCTACCAACCCCTGCGGCCACTTACACAACCCTACAGGCCCCTACGGAAATCTATGGGACTCTACGGGCCCCTAGGGAAGCCTACAGATTTTGATGGAACCCTACGAGCCCCTCTGGAACCCTACAGAATACTCCAGGACCCGACAGCACTCTACAAGACCCTTAGCAACACAACGGAACCTCACTAAAACCCTATGGGCTCCTACAGAACACTGCAGGCGCCTACGGAACCCTACAGACCCCTACGGAACCCTACAGACACCTGCAGGCACTTACGGAACCCTGCAGGCCCCTACGGAACCCTACAGGTCCATACAGAACCCCACAGGGCCCTAGGGAACTTTACCAGCCACTGTGGAACTCTACGGGCCCCTACGGAACCCTGCAGAACCCTCCAGAACCTTACAGAATCCCACGGATTCCTACAGACTCCTGCGGGCACTTACTCAACCCTAGAGGACCCTACAGAACACTACTGGCTCCTGCGGTACTCCAGAGGCCTCTAGGGAACCTACGAAGCTCTACGGAACCCTATGGATCCTTACGGAACAGTACGGGCCCCTTCAGACCTCCGCGGGCGCTTATGGAAACCTACAGGACCCTACGGAACTGTACGAGACTCTACAGGCCCCTAGGGAACACCACAGGCCCCTACGGAACCCTACACAACCCTCCGGAAACATATGGCACCCTACAAGCTCCTACCAACCCCTGCGGGCACTTACACAACCCTACAGGCCCCTACGGAAATCTATGGGACTCTACGGGCCCCTAGGGAAGCCTACAGATTTTGATGGAACCCTACGAGCCCCTCTGGAACCCTACAGAATACTCCAGGACCCGACAGCACTCTACAAGACCCTTAGCAACACAACGGAACCTCACTATAACCCTATGGGCTCCTACAGAACACTGCAGGCGCCTGTGGAACCCTACAGACCCCTATGGAACCCTACAGACACCTGCAGGCACTTACGGAACCCTGCAGGCCCCTACGGAACCCTACAGGTCCATACAGAACCCCACAGGGCCCTACGGAACTTTACCAGACACTACGGAACTCTACGGGTCCCTACGGAACCCTGCAGAAGAACCCTCCGCAAGCTTACAGAATCCCACAGACTCCTACAGACTTCTGCGGGCACTTACACAACCCTACAGGTCCCTACGGCAATCTACGGGACTCTATGGGCCCTTAGGGAACCCTATAGATTTCGATGGAACCCTACGAGCCCCTCTGGAACCCTACAGAATACTCCAGGACCCGACAGCACTCTACAAGACCCTTAGCAACACAACGGAACCTCACTAAAACCCTATGGGCTCCTACAGAATACTGCAGGTGCCTACGGAACCCTACAGACACCTACGGGCACGTACAGAACCCTGCAGGCCCCTACGGAACCCTACAGGTCCATACAGAACCCCACAGGGCCCTAGGGAACTTTACCAGCCACTACGGAACTCTACGGGCCCCTACGGAACCCTGCAGAACCCTCCAGAACCTTACAGAATCCCACGGATTCCTACAGACTCCTGCGGGCACTTACTCAACCCTAGAGGACCCTACGGAACACTACTGGCTCCTGCGGTACTCCAGAGGCCTCTAAGGAACCTACGAAGATCTACGGAACCCTATGGATCCTTACGGAACAGTACGGGCCCCTTCAGACCTCCGCGGGCGCTTATGGAAACCTACAGGACCCTACGGAACTGTACGGGACTCTACAGGCCCCTAGGGAACACCACAGGCCCCTACGGAACCCTACACAACCCTCCGGAAACATATGGCACCCTACAAGCTCCTACCAACCCCTGCGGGCACTTACACAACCCTACAGGCCCCTACGGAAATCTATGGGACTCTACGGGCCCCTAGGGAAGCCTACAGATTTTGATGGAACCCTACGAGCCCCTCTGGAACCCTACAGAATACTCCAGGACCCGACAGCACTCTACAAGACCCTTAGCAACACAACGGAACCTCACTAAAACCCTATGGGCTCCTACAGAACACTGCAGGCGCCTGTGGAACCCTACAGACCCCTACGGAACCCTACAGACACCTGCAGGCACTTACGGAACCCTGCAGGCCCCTACGGAACCCTACAGGTCCATACAGAACCCCACAGGGCCCTACGGAACTTTACCAGACACTACGGAACTCTACGGGTCCCTACGGAACCCTGCAGAACCCTCCGCAACCTTACAGAATCCCACAGACTCCTACAGACTTCTGCGGGCACTTACACAACCCTACAGGTCCCTACGGAAATCTACGGGACTCTATGGGCCCTTAGGGAACCCTATAGATTTCGATGGAACCCTACGAGCCCCTCTGGAACCCTACAGAATACTCCAGGACCCGACAGACTCTACAAGACCCTTAGCAACACAACGGAACCTCACTAAAACCCTATGGGCTCCTACAGAACACTGCAGGTGCCTGCGGAACCCTACAGACACCTACAGGCACTTACAGAACACTGCAGACCCCTACGGAACCCTACAGGTCCATACAGAACCCCACAGGGCCCTAGGGAACTTTACCAGCCACTGTGGAACTCTACGGGCCCCTACGGAACCCTGCAGAACCCTCCAGAACCTTACAGAATCCCACGGATTCCTACAGACTCCTGCGGGCACTTACTCAACCCTAGAGGACCCTACGGAACACTGCCAGCTCCTATGGAAGGAACCCTACGGGCCCCTACAGAACACTACTGGCTCCTGCGGTACTCCAGAGGCCTCTAGGGAACCTACGAAGCTCTACGGAGCCCTATGGATCCTTACGGAACAGGACGGGCCCCTTCAGACCTCTGCGGGCGCTTATGGAAACCTACAGGACCCTACGGAACTGTACGAGACTCTACAGGCCCCTAGGGAACACCACAGGCCCCTACGGAACCGTACGAGACTCTACAGGCCCTTAGGGAACACCACAGGCCCCTACGGAACCCTACACAACCCTCTGTAAACTTATGGAACCCTACAAGCTCCTACCAACCCCTGCGAGCACTTACACAACCCTACAGGTCCCTACGGCAATCTACGGGAATCTATGGGCCCCTAGGGAACCCTACAGATTTCGACAGTACCCTACAAGCCCCTCTGGAACCCTACAGAATACTCCAGGACCTGACAGCACTCTACAAGACCCTTAGCAACACAACGGAACCTCACTAAAACCCTATGGGCTCCTACAGAACACTGTAGGTGCCTATGGAAACCTACAGACCCCTACGGAATACTACCAGCCACTACAGAAAAATATGGCCCCTACGGAACTCTACGGAACCTGGCAGAAACACTGTGGGCCCCTACAGGCCCTTGCGGGCACTTGCAGAACTCTGCAGGAACCCACGGAACTTTATGGAACCCTACCAGCCCCTACGGAAGCCTAAAGACCATTGCAGGCAGTTACGGAATGGTACAGGGCCCTAGGGAACTTTACCAGCCACTACGGAACTCTACGGTCCCCTACGGAACCCTGCAGAACCCTCCAGAACCTTACAGAATCCCACGGATTCCTACAGACTCCTGCGGGCACTTACTCAACCCTAGAGGACCCTACGGAACACTACTGGCTCCTGCGGTACTCCAGAGGCCTCTAGGGAACCTACGAAGCTCTACGGAACCCTATGGATCCTTACGGAACAGTACGGGCCCCTTCAGACCTCCGCGGGCGCTTATGGAAACCTACAGGACCCTACGGAACTGTACGAGACTCTACAGGCCCCTAGGGAACACCACAGGCCCCTACGGAACCGTACGAAACTCTACAGGCCCTTAGGGAACACCACAGGCCCCTACGGAACCCTACACAACCCTCTGTAAACTTATGGAACCCTACAAGCTCCTACCAACCCCTGCGAGCACTTACACAACCCTACAGGTCCCTACGGCAATCTACGGGAATCTATGGGCCCCTAGGGAACCCTATAGATTTTGACAGTACCCTACGAGCCCCTCTGGAACCCTACAGAATACTCCAGGACCCGACAGCACTCTACAAGACCCTTAGCAACACAACGGAACCTCACTAAAACCCTATGGGCTCCTACAGAACACTGTAGGTGCCTACGGAAACCTACAGACCCCTACGGAATACTACCAGCCACTACAGAAAAATATGGCCCCTACGGAACTCTACGGAACCTGGCAGAAACACTGTGGGCCCCTACAGGCCCTTGCGGGCACTTGCAGAACTCTGCAGGAACCCACGGAACTTTATGGAACCCTACCAGCCCCTACGGAAGCCTAAAGACCATTGCAGGCAGTTACAGAATGGTACAGGGCCCTAGGGAACTTTACCAGCCACTACGGAACTCTACGGGCCCCTACGGAACCCTGCAGAACCCTCCAGAACCTTACAGAATCCCACGGATTCCTACAGACTCCTGCGGGCACTTACTCAACCCTAGAGGACCCTACAGAACACTACTGGCTCCTGCGGTACTCCAGAGGCCTCTAGGGAACCTACGAAGCTCTACGGAGCCCTATGGATCCTTACGGAACAGTACGGGCCCCTTCAGACCTCCGCGGGCGCTTATGGAAACCTACAGGACCCTACGGAACTGTACGAGACTCTACAGGCCCCTAGGGAACACCACAGGCCCCTACGGAACCCTACACAACCCTCCGGAAACATATGGCACCCTACAAGCTCCTACCAACCCCTGCGGGCACTTACACAACCCTACAGGCCCCTACGGAAATCTACGGGACTCTACGGGCCCCTAGGGAAGCCTACAGATTTCGACGAAACCCTACGAGCCCCTCTGGAACCCTACAGAATACTCCAGGACCCGACAGCACTCTACAAGACCCTTAGCGACACAACGGAACCTCACTAAAACCCTATGGGCTCCTACAGAACACTGCAGGCGCCTACGGAACCCTACAGACCCCTACGGAACCCTACAGACACCTGCAGGCACTTACGGAACCCTGCAGGCCCCTACGGAACCCTACAGGTCCATACAGAACCCCACAGGGCCCTACGGAACTTTACCAGCCACTACGGAACTCTACGGGTCCCTACGGAACCCTGCAGAACCCTCTGCAAGCTTACAGAATCCCACAGACTCCTACAGACTTCTGCGGGCACTTACACAACCCTACAGGTCCCTACGGAAATCTACGGGACTCTATGGGCCCTTAGGGAACCCTATAGATTTCGATGGAACCCTACGAGCCCCTCTGGAACCCTACAGAATACTCCAGGACCCGACAGCACTCTACAAGACCCTTAGCAACACAACGGAACCTCACTAAAACCCTATGGGCTCCTACAGAACACTGCAGGTGCCTACGGAACCCTACAGACACCTACGGGCACGTACAGAACCCTGCAGGCCCCTACGGAACCCTACAGGTCCATACAGAACCCCACAGGGCCCTAGGGAACTTTACCAGCCACTGTGGAACTCTACGGGCCCCTACAGAACCCTGCAGAACCCTCCAGAACCTTACAGAATCCCACGGATTCCTACAGACTCCTGCGGGCACTTACTCAACCCTAGAGGACCCTACGGAACACTACTGGCTCCTGCGGTACTCCAGAGGCCTCTAGGGAACCTACGAAGCTCTACGGAACCCTATGGATCCTTACGGAACAGTACGGGCCCCTTCAGACCTCCGCGGGCGCTTATGGAAACCTACAGGACCCTACGGAACTGTACGAGACTCTACAGGCCCCTAGGGAACACCACAGGCCCCTACGGAACCGTACGAAACTCTACAGGCCCTTAGGGAACACCACAGGCCCCTACGGAACCCTACACAACCCTCTGTAAACTTATGGAACCCTACAAGCTCCTACCAACCCCTGCGAGCACTTACACAACCCTACAGGTCCCTACGGCAATCTACGGGACTCTATGGGCCCCTAGGGAACCCTATAGATTTTGACAGTACCCTACGAGCCCCTCTGGAACCCTACAGAATACTCCAGGACCCGACAGCACTCTACAAGACCCTTAGCAACACAACGGAACCTCACTAAAACCCTATGGGCTCCTACAGAACACTGTAGGTGCCTACGGAAACCTACAGACCCCTATGGAATACTACCAGCCACTACAGAAAAATATGGCCCCTACGGAACTCTACGGAACCTGGCAGAAACACTGTGGGCCCCTACAGGCCCTTGCGGGCACTTGCAGAACTCTGCAGGAACCCACGGAACTTTATGGAACCCTACCAGCCCCTACGGAAGCCTAAAGACCATTGCAGGCAGTTACGGAATGGTACAGGGCCCTAGGGAACTTTACCAGCCACTACAAAACTCTACGGGCCCCTACGGAACCCTGCAGAACCCTCCAGAACCTTACAGAATCCCACGGATTCCTACAGACTCCTGCGGGCACTTACTCAACCCTAGAGGACCCTACGGAACACTACTGGCTCCTGCGGTACTCCAGAGGCCTCTAGGGAACCTACGAAGCTCTACGGAACCCTATGGATCCTTACGGAACAGTACGGGCCCCTTCAGACCTCCGCGGGCGCTTATGGAAACCTACAGGACCCTACGGAACTGTACGAGACTCTACAGGCCCCTAGGGAACACCACAGGCCCCTACGGAACCCTACACAACCCTCCGGAAACATATGGCACCCTACAAGCTCCTACCAACCCCTGCGGGCACTTACACAACCCTACAGGGCCCTACGGAAATCTATGGGACTCTACGGGCCCCTAGGGAAGCCTACAGATTTTGATGGAACCTTACGAGCCCCTCTGGAACCCTACAGAATACTCCAGGACCCGACAGCACTCTACAAGACCCTTAGCAACACAACGGAACCTCACTATAACCCTATGGGCTCCTACAGAACACTGCAGGCGCCTGTGGAACCCTACAGACCCCTATGGAACCCTACAGACACCTGCAGGCACTTACGGAACCCTGCAGGCCCCTACGGAACCCTACAGGTCCATACAGAACCCCACAGGGCCCTACGGAACTTTACCAGACACTACGGAACTCTACGGGTCCCTACGGAACCCTGCAGAAGAACCGTCCGCAAGCTTACAGAATCCCACAGACTCCTACAGACTTCTGCGGGCACTTACACAACCCTACAGGTCCCTACGGCAATCTACGGGACTCTATGGGCCCTTAGGGAACCCTATAGATTTCGATGGAACCCTACGAGCCCCTCTGGAACCCTACAGAATACTCCAGGACCCGACAGCACTCTACAAGACCCTTAGCAACACAACGGAACCTCACTAAAACCCTATGGGCTCCTACAGAACACTGCAGGTGCCTACGGAACCCTACAGACACCTACGGGCACGTACAGAACCCTGCAGGCCCCTACGGAACCCTACAGGTCCATACAGAACCCCACAGGGCCCTAGGGAACTTTACCAGCCACTACGGAACTCTACGGGCCCCTACGGAACCCTGCAGAACCCTCCAGAACCTTACAGAATCCCACGGATTCCTACAGACTCCTGCGGGCACTTACTCAACCCTAGAGGACCCTACGGAACACTGCCAGCCCCTATGGAAGGAACCCTACGGGCCCCTACAGAACACTACTGGCTCCTGCGGTACTCCAGAGGCCTCTAGGGAACCTACGAAGCTCTACGGAGCCCTATGGATCCTTACGGAACAGTACGGGCCCCTTCAGACCTCTGCGGGCGCTTATGGAAACCTACAGGACCCTATGGAACTGTACGAGACTCTACAGGCCCCTACAGAACACCACAGGCCCCTACGGAGCCGTACGAAACTCTACAGGCCCTTAGGGAACACCACAGGCCCCTACGGAACCCTACACAACCCTCTGTAAACTTATGGAACCCTACAAGCTCCTACCAACCCCTGGGAGCACTTACACAACCCTACAGGTCCCTACGGCAATCTACGGGACTCTATGGGCCCCTAGGGAACCCTACAGATTTCGACAGTACCCTACGAGCCCCTCTGGAACCCTACAGAATACTCCAGGACCCGACAGCACTCTACAAGACCCTTAGCAACACAACGGAACCTCACTAAAACCCTATGGGCTCCTACAGAACACTGCAGGTGCCTACGGAACCCTACAGACACCTACGGGCACGTACAGAACCCTGCAGGCCCCTACGGAACCCTACAGGTCCATACAGAACCCCACAGGGCCCTAGGGAACTTTACCAGCCACTACGGAACTCTACGGGCCCCTAGGGAACCCTGCAGAACCCTCCAGAACCTTACAGAATCCCACGGATTCCTACAGACTCCTGCGGGCACTTACTCAACCCTAGAGGACTCTACGGAACACTACTGGCTCCTGCGGTACTCCAGAGGCCTCTAGGGAACCTACGAAGCTCTACGGAACCCTATGGATCCTTACGGAACAGTACGGGCCCCTTCAGACCTCCGCGGGCGCTTATGGAAACCTACAGGACGCTACGGAACTGTACGAGACTCTACAGGCCCCTAGGGAACACCACAGGCCCCTACGGAACCGTACGAAACTCTACAGGCCCTTAGGGAACACCACAGGCCCCTACGGAACCCTACACAACCCTCTGTAAACTTATGGAACCCTACAAGCTCCTACCAACCCCTGCGAGCACTTACACAACCCTACAGGTCCCTACGGCAATCTACGGGACTCTATGGGCCCCTAGGGAACCCTATAGATTTTGACAGTACCCTACGAGCCCCTCTGGAACCCTACAGAATACTCCAGGACCCGACAGCACTCTACAAGACCCTTAGCAACACAACGGAACCTCACTAAAACCCTATGGGCTCCTACAGAACACTGTAGGTGCCTACGGAAACCTACAGACCCCTACGGAATACTACCAGCCACTACAGAAAAATATGGCCCCTACGGAACTCTACGGAACCTGGCAGAAACACTGTGGGCCCCTACAGGCCCTTGCGGGCACTTGCAGAACTCTGCAGGAACCCACGGAACTTTATGGAACCCTACCAGCCCCTACGGAAGCCTAAAGACCATTGCAGGCAGTTACGGAATGGTACAGGGCCCTAGGGAACTTTACCAGCCACTACGGAACTCTACGGGCCCCTACGGAACCCTGCAGAACCCTCCAGAACCTTACAGAATCCCACGGATTCCTACAGACTCCTGCAGGCACTTACTCAACCCTAGAGGACCCTACAGAACACTACTGGCTCCTGCGGTACTCCAGAGGCCTCTAAGGAACCTACGAAGATCTACGGAACCCTATGGATCCTTACGGAACAGTACGGGCCCCTTCAGACCTCCGCGGGCGCTTATGGAAACCTACAGGACCCTACGGAACTGTACGAGACTCTACAGGCCCCTAGGGAACACCACAGGCCCCTACGGAACCCTACACAACCCTCCGGAAACATATGGCACCCTACAAGCTCCTACCAACCCCTGCGGGCACTTACACAACCCTACAGGCCCCTACGGAAATCTATGGGACTCTACGGGCCCCTAGGGAAGCCTACAGATTTTGATGGAACCCTACGAGCCCCTCTGGAACCCTACAGAATACTCCAGGACCCGACAGCACTCTACAAGACCCTTAGCAACACAACGGAACCTCACTAAAACCCTATGGGCTCCTACAGAACACTGCAGGCGCCTACGGAACCCTACAGACCCCTACGGAACCCTACAGACACCTGCAGGCACTTACGGAACCCTGCAGGCCCCTACGGAACCCTACAGGTCCATACAGAACCCCACAGGGCCCTAGGGAACTTTACCAGCCACTGTGGAACTCTACGGGCCCCTACGGAACCCTGCAGAACCCTCCAGAACCTTACAGAATCCCACGGATTCCTACAGACTCCTGCGGGCACTTACTCAACCCTAGAGGACCCTACAGAACACTACTGGCTCCTGCGGTACTCCAGAGGCCTCTAGGGAACCTACGAAGCTCTACGGAACCCTATGGATCCTTACGGAACAGTACGGGCCCCTTCAGACCTCCGCGGGCGCTTATGGAAACCTACAGGACCCTACGGAACTGTACGAGACTCTACAGGCCCCTAGGGAACACCACAGGCCCCTACGGAACCCTACACAACCCTCCGGAAACATATGGCACCCTACAAGCTCCTACCAACCCCTGCGGGCACTTACACAACCCTACAGGCCCCTACGGAAATCTATGGGACTCTACGGGCCCCTAGGGAAGCCTACAGATTTCGACGAAACCCTACGAGCCCCTCTGGAACCCTACAGAATACTCCAGGACCCGACAGCACTCTACAAGACCCTTAGCGACACAACGGAACCTCACTAAAACCCTATGGGCTCCTACAGAACACTGCAGGCGCCTACGGAACCCTACAGACCCCTACGGAACCCTACAGACACCTGCAGGCACTTACGGAACCCTGCAGGCCCCTACGGAACCCTACAGGTCCATACAGAACCCCACAGGGCCCTACGGAACTTTACCAGCCACTACGGAACTCTACGGGGCCCTACGGAACCCTGCAGAACCCTCCGCAACCTTACAGAATCCCACAGACTCCTACAGACTTCTGCGGGCACTTACACAACCCTACAGGTCCCTACGGAAATCTACGGGACTCTATGGGCCCTTAGGGAACCCTATAGATTTCGATGGAACCCTACGAGCCTCTCTGGAACCCTACAGAATACTCCAGGACCCGACAGCACTCTACAAGACCCTTAGCAACACAACGGAACCTCACTAAAACCCTATGGGCTCCTACAGAACACTGCAGGTGCCTACGGAACTCTACAGACACCTACGGGCATGTACAGAACACTGCAGGCCCCTACGGAACCCTACAGGTCCATACAGAACCCCACAGGGCCCTAGGGAACTTTACCAGCCACTGTGGAACTCTACGGGCCCCTACGGAACCCTGCAGAACCCTCCAGAACCTTACAGAATCCCACGGATTCCTACAGACTCCTGCGGGCACTTACTCAACCCTAGAGGACCCTACGGAACACTACTGGCTCCTGCGGTACTCCAGAGGCCTCTAGGGAACCTACGAAGCTCTACGGAACCCTATGGATCCTTACGGAACAGTACGGGCCCCTTCAGACCTCCGCGGGCGCTTATGGAAACCTACAGGACGCTACGGAACTGTACGAGACTCTACAGGCCCCTAGGGAACACCACAGGCCCCTACGGAACCGTACGAAACTCTACAGGCCCTTAGGGAACACCACAGGCCCCTACGGAACCCTACACAACCCTCTGTAAACTTATGGAACCCTACAAGCTCCTACCAACCCCTGCGAGCACTTACACAACCCTACAGGTCCCTACGGCAATCTACGGGACTCTATGGGCCCCTAGGGAACCCTATAGATTTTGACAGTACCCTACGAGCCCCTCTGGAACCCTACAGAATACTCCAGGACCCGACAGCACTCTACAAGACCCTTAGCAACACAACGGAACCTCACTAAAACCCTATGGGCTCCTACAGAACACTGTAGGTGCCTACGGAAACCTACAGACCCCTACGGAATACTACCAGCCACTACAGAAAAATATGGCCCCTACGGAACTCTACGGAACCTGGCAGAAACACTGTGGGCCCCTACAGGCCCTTGCGGGCACTTGCAGAACTCTGCAGGAACCCACGGAACTTTATGGAACCCTACCAGCCCCTACGGAAGCCTAAAGACCATTGCAGGCAGTTACGGAATGGTACAGGGCCCTAGGGAACTTTACCAGCCACTACGGAACTCTACGGGCCGCTACGGAACCCTGCAGAACCCTCCAGAACCTTACAGAATCCCACGGATTCCTACAGACTCCTGCGGGCACTTACTCAACCCTAGAGGACCCTACAGAACACTACTGGCTCCTGCGGTACTCCAGAGGCCTCTAGGGAACCTACGAAGCTCTACGGAGCCCTATGGATCCTTACGGAACAGTACGGGCCCCTTCAGACCTCCGCGGGCGCTTATGGAAACCTACAGGACCCTACGGAACTGTACGAGACTCTACAGGCCCCTAGGGAACACCACAGGCCCCTACGGAACCCTACACAACCCTCCGGAAACATATGGCACCCTACAAGCTCCTACCAACCCCTGCGGGCACTTACACAACCCTACAGGCCCCTACGGAAATCTATGGGACTCTACGGGCCCCTAGGGAAGCCTACAGATTTCGACGAAACCCTACGAGCCCCTCTGGAACCCTACAGAATACTCCAGGACCCGACAGCACTCTACAAGACCCTTAGCGACACAACGGAACCTCACTAAAACCCTATGGGCTCCTACAGAACACTGCAGGCGCCTACGGAACCCTACAGACCCCTACGGAACCCTACAGACACCTGCAGGCACTTACGGAACCCTGCAGGCCCCTACGGAACCCTACAGGTCCATACAGAACCCCACAGGGCCCTACGGAACTTTACCAGCCACTACGGAACTCTACGGGGCCCTACGGAACCCTGCAGAACCCTCCGCAAGCTTACAGAATCCCACAGACTCCTACAGACTTCTGCGGGCACTTACACAACCCTACAGGTCCCTACGGAAATCTACGGGACTCTATGGGCCCTTAGGGAACCCTATAGATTTCGATGGAACCCTACGAGCCCCTCTGGAACCCTACAGAATACTCCAGGACCCGACAGCACTCTACAAGACCCTTAGCAACACAACGGAACCTCACTAAAACCCTATGGGCTCCTACAGAACACTGCAGGTGCCTACGGAACTCTACAGACACCTACGGGCATGTACAGAACACTGCAGGCCCCTACGGAACCCTACAGGTCCATACAGAACCCCACAGGGCCCTAGGGAACTTTACCAGCCACTGTGGAACTCTACGGGCCCCTACGGAACCCTGCAGAACCCTCCAGAACCTTACAGAATCCCACGGATTCCTACAGACTCCTGTGGGCACTTACTCAACCCTAGAGGACCCTACGGAACACTATTGGCTCCTGCGGTACTCCAGAGGCCTCTAGGGAACCTACGAAGCTCTACGGAACCCTATGGATCCTTACGGAACAGTACGGGCCCCTTCAGACCTCCGCGGGCGCTTATGGAAACCTACAGGACCCTACGGAACTGTACGAGACTCTACAGGCCCCTAGGGAACACCACAGGCCCCTACGGAACCGTACGAAACTCTACAGGCCCTTAGGGAACACCACAGGCCCCTACGGAACCCTACACAACCCTCTGTAAACTTATGGAACCCTACAAGCTCCTACCAACCCCTGCGAGCACTTACACAACCCTACAGGTCCCTACGGCAATCTACGGGACTCTATGGGCCCCTAGGGAACCCTATAGATTTTGACAGTACCCTACGAGCCCCTCTGGAACCCTACAGAATACTCCAGGACCCGACAGCACTCTACAAGACCCTTAGCAACACAACGGAACCTCACTAAAACCCTATGGGCTCCTACAGAACACTGTAGGTGCCTACGGAAACCTACAGACCCCTACGGAATACTACCAGCCACTACAGAAAAATATGGCCCCTACGGAACTCTACGGAACCTGGCAGAAACACTGTGGGCCCCTACAGGCCCTTGCGGGCACTTGCAGAACTCTGCAGGAACCCACGGAACTTTATGGAACCCTACCAGCCCCTACGGAAGCCTAAAGACCATTGCAGGCAGTTACGGAATGGTACAGGGCCCTAGGGAACTTTACCAGCCACTACGGAACTCTACGGGCCCCTACGGAACCCTGCAGAACCCTCCAGAACCTTACAGAATCCCACGGATTCCTACAGACTCCTGCAGGCAATTACTCAACCCTAGAGGACCCTACAGAACACTACTGGCTCCTGCGGTACTCCAGAGGCCTCTAAGGAACCTACGAAGATCTACGGAACCCTATGGATCCTTACGGAACAGTACGGGCCCCTTCAGACCTCCGCGGGCGCTTATGGAAACCTACAGGACCCTACGGAACTGTACGAGACTCTACAGGCCCCTAGGGAACACCACAGGCCCCTACGGAACCCTACACAACCCTCCGGAAACATATGGCACCCTACAAGCTCCTACCAACCCCTGCGGCCACTTACACAACCCTACAGGCCCCTACGGAAATCTATGGGACTCTACGGGCCCCTAGGGAAGCCTACAGATTTTGATGGAACCCTACGAGCCCCTCTGGAACCCTACAGAATACTCCAGGACCCGACAGCACTCTACAAGACCCTTAGCAACACAACGGAACCTCACTAAAACCCTATGGGCTCCTACAGAACACTGCAGGCGCCTACGGAACCCTACAGACCCCTACGGAACCCTACAGACACCTGCAGGCACTTACGGAACCCTGCAGGCCCCTACGGAACCCTACAGGTCCATACAGAACCCCACAGGGCCCTAGGGAACTTTACCAGCCACTGTGGAACTCTACGGGCCCCTACGGAACCCTGCAGAACCCTCCAGAACCTTACAGAATCCCACGGATTCCTACAGACTCCTGCGGGCACTTACTCAACCCTAGAGGACCCTACAGAACACTACTGGCTCCTGCGGTACTCCAGAGGCCTCTAGGGAACCTACGAAGCTCTACGGAACCCTATGGATCCTTACGGAACAGTACGGGCCCCTTCAGACCTCCGCGGGCGCTTATGGAAACCTACAGGACCCTACGGAACTGTACGAGACTCTACAGGCCCCTAGGGAACACCACAGGCCCCTACGGAACCCTACACAACCCTCCGGAAACATATGGCACCCTACAAGCTCCTACCAACCCCTGCGGGCACTTACACAACCCTACAGGCCCCTACGGAAATCTATGGGACTCTACGGGCCCCTAGGGAAGCCTACAGATTTTGATGGAACCCTACGAGCCCCTCTGGAACCCTACAGAATACTCCAGGACCCGACAGCACTCTACAAGACCCTTAGCAACACAACGGAACCTCACTATAACCCTATGGGCTCCTACAGAACACTGCAGGCGCCTGTGGAACCCTACAGACCCCTATGGAACCCTACAGACACCTGCAGGCACTTACGGAACCCTGCAGGCCCCTACGGAACCCTACAGGTCCATACAGAACCCCACAGGGCCCTACGGAACTTTACCAGACACTACGGAACTCTACGGGTCCCTACGGAACCCTGCAGAAGAACCCTCCGCAAGCTTACAGAATCCCACAGACTCCTACAGACTTCTGCGGGCACTTACACAACCCTACAGGTCCCTACGGCAATCTACGGGACTCTATGGGCCCTTAGGGAACCCTATAGATTTCGATGGAACCCTACGAGCCCCTCTGGAACCCTACAGAATACTCCAGGACCCGACAGCACTCTACAAGACCCTTAGCAACACAACGGAACCTCACTAAAACCCTATGGGCTCCTACAGAACACTGCAGGTGCCTACGGAACCCTACAGACACCTACGGGCACGTACAGAACCCTGCAGGCCCCTACGGAACCCTACAGGTCCATACAGAACCCCACAGGGCCCTAGGGAACTTTACCAGCCACTACGGAACTCTACGGTCCCCTACGGAACCCTGCAGAACCCTCCAGAACCTTACAGAATCCCACGGATTCCTACAGACTCCTGCGGGCACTTACTCAACCCTAGAGGACCCTACGGAACACTACTGGCTCCTGCGGTACTCCAGAGGCCTCTAAGGAACCTACGAAGATCTACGGAACCCTATGGATCCTTACGGAACAGTACGGGCCCCTTCAGACCTCCGCGGGCGCTTATGGAAACCTACAGGACCCTACGGAACTGTACGGGACTCTACAGGCCCCTAGGGAACACCACAGGCCCCTACGGAACCCTACACAACCCTCCGGAAACATATGGCACCCTACAAGCTCCTACCAACCCCTGCGGGCACTTACACAACCCTACAGGCCCCTACGGAAATCTATGGGACTCTACGGGCCCCTAGGGAAGCCTACAGATTTTGATGGAACCCTACGAGCCCCTCTGGAACCCTACAGAATACTCCAGGACCCGACAGCACTCTACAAGACCCTTAGCAACACAACGGAACCTCACTAAAACCCTATGGGCTCCTACAGAACACTGCAGGCGCCTGTGGAACCCTACAGACCCCTACGGAACCCTACAGACACCTGCAGGCACTTACGGAACCCTGCAGGCCCCTACGGAACCCTACAGGTCCATACAGAACCCCACAGGGCCCTACGGAACTTTACCAGCCACTACGGAACTCTACGGGTCCCTACGGAACCCTGCAGAACCCTCCGCAACCTTACAGAATCCCACAGACTCCTACAGACTTCTGCGGGCACTTACACAACCCTACAGGTCCCTACGGAAATCTACGGGACTCTATGGGCCCTTAGGGAACCCTATAGATTTCGATGGAACCCTACGAGCCCCTCTGGAACCCTACAGAATACTCCAGGACCCGACAGACTCTACAAGACCCTTAGCAACACAACGGAACCTCACTAAAACCCTATGGGCTCCTACAGAACACTGCAGGTGCCTGCGGAACCCTACAGACACCTACAGGCACTTACAGAACACTGCAGACCCCTACGGAACCCTACAGGTCCATACAGAACCCCACAGGGCCCTAGGGAACTTTACCAGCCACTGTGGAACTCTACGGGCCCCTACGGAACCCTGCAGAACCCTCCAGAACCTTACAGAATCCCACGGATTCCTACAGACTCCTGCGGGCACTTACTCAACCCTAGAGGACCCTACGGAACACTGCCAGCTCCTATGGAAGGAACCCTACGGGCCCCTACAGAACACTACTGGCTCCTGCGGTACTCCAGAGGCCTCTAGGGAACCTACGAAGCTCTACGGAGCCCTATGGATCCTTACGGAACAGGACGGGCCCCTTCAGACCTCTGCGGGCGCTTATGGAAACCTACAGGACCCTACGGAACTGTACGAGACTCTACAGGCCCCTAGGGAACACCACAGGCCCCTACGGAACCGTACGAGACTCTACAGGCCCTTAGGGAACACCACAGGCCCCTACGGAACCCTACACAACCCTCTGTAAACTTATGGAACCCTACAAGCTCCTACCAACCCCTGGGAGCACTTACACAACCCTACAGGTCCCTACGGCAATCTACGGGAATCTATGGGCCCCTAGGGAACCCTACAGATTTCGACAGTACCCTACAAGCCCCTCTGGAACCCTACAGAATACTCCAGGACCTGACAGCACTCTACAAGACCCTTAGCAACACAACGGAACCTCACTAAAACCCTATGGGCTCCTACAGAACACTGTAGGTGCCTACGGAAACCTACAGACCCCTACGGAATACTACCAGCCACTACAGAAAAATATGGCCCCTACGGAACTCTACGGAACCTGGCAGAAACACTGTGGGCCCCTACAGGCCCTTGCGGGCACTTGCAGAACTCTGCAGGAACCCACGGAACTTTATGGAACCCTACCAGCCCCTACGGAAGCCTAAAGACCATTGCAGGCAGTTACGGAATGGTACAGGGCCCTAGGGAACTTTACCAGCCACTACGGAACTCTACGGTCCCCTACGGAACCCTGCAGAACCCTCCAGAACCTTACAGAATCCCACGGATTCCTACAGACTCCTGCGGGCACTTACTCAACCCTAGAGGACCCTACGGAACACTACTGGCTCCTGCGGTACTCCAGAGGCCTCTAGGGAACCTACGAAGCTCTACGGAACCCTATGGATCCTTACGGAACAGTACGGGCCCCTTCAGACCTCCGCGGGCGCTTATGGAAACCTACAGGACCCTACGGAACTGTACGAGACTCTACAGGCCCCTAGGGAACACCACAGGCCCCTACGGAACCGTACGAAACTCTACAGGCCCTTAGGGAACACCACAGGCCCCTACGGAACCCTACACAACCCTCTGTAAACTTATGGAACCCTACAAGCTCCTACCAACCCCTGCGAGCACTTACACAACCCTACAGGTCCCTACGGCAATCTACGGGAATCTATGGGCCCCTAGGGAACCCTATAGATTTTGACAGTACCCTACGAGCCCCTCTGGAACCCTACAGAATACTCCAGGACCCGACAGCACTCTACAAGACCCTTAGCAACACAACGGAACGTCACTAAAACCCTATGGGCTCCTACAGAACACTGTAGGTGCCTACGGAAACCTACAGACCCCTACGGAATACTACCAGCCACTACAGAAAAATATGGCCCCTACGGAACTCTACGGAACCTGGCAGAAACACTGTGGGCCCCTACAGGCCCTTGCGGGCACTTGCAGAACTCTGCAGGAACCCACGGAACTTTATGGAACCCTACCAGCCCCTACGGAAGCCTAAAGACCATTGCAGGCAGTTACAGAATGGTACAGGGCCCTAGGGAACTTTACCAGCCACTACGGAACTCTACGGGCCCCTACGGAACCCTGCAGAACCCTCCAGAACCTTACAGAATCCCACGGATTCCTACAGACTCCTGCGGGCACTTACTCAACCCTAGAGGACCCTACAGAACACTACTGGCTCCTGCGGTACTCCAGAGGCCTCTAGGGAACCTACGAAGCTCTACGGAGCCCTATGGATCCTTACGGAACAGTACGGACCCCTTCAGACCTCCGCGGGCGCTTATGGAAACCTACAGGACCCTACGGAACTGTACGAGACTCTACAGGCCCCTAGGGAACACCACAGGCCCCTACGGAACCCTACACAACCCTCCGGAAACATATGGCACCCTACAAGCTCCTACCAACCCCTGCGGGCACTTACACAACCCTACAGGCCCCTACGGAAATCTACGGGACTCTACGGGCCCCTAGGGAAGCCTACAGATTTCGACGAAACCCTACGAGCCCCTCTGGAACCCTACAGAATACTCCAGGACCCGACAGCACTCTACAAGACCCTTAGCGACACAACGGAACCTCACTAAAACCCTATGGGCTCCTACAGAACACTGCAGGCGCCTACGGAACCCTACAGACCCCTACGGAACCCTACAGACACCTGCAGGCACTTACGGAACCCTGCAGGCCCCTACGGAACCCTACAGGTCCATACAGAACCCCACAGGGCCCTACGGAACTTTACCAGACACTACGGAACTCTACGGGTCCCTACGGAACCCTGCAGAACCCTCTGCAAGCTTACAGAATCCCACAGACTCCTACAGACTTCTGCGGGCACTTACACAACCCTACAGGTCCCTACGGAAATCTACGGGACTCTATGGGCCCTTAGGGAACCCTATAGATTTCGATGGAACCCTACGAGCCCCTCTGGAACCCTACAGAATACTCCAGGACCCGACAGCACTCTACAAGACCCTTAGCAACACAACGGAACCTCACTAAAACCCTATGGGCTCCTACAGAACACTGCAGGTGCCTACGGAACCCTACAGACACCTACGGGCACGTACAGAACCCTGCAGGCCCCTACGGAACCCTACAGGTCCATACAGAACCCCACAGGGCCCTAGGGAACTTTACCAGCCACTGTGGAACTCTACGGGCCCCTACGGAACCCTGCAGAACCCTCCAGAACCTTACAGAATCCCACGGATTCCTACAGACTCCTGCGGGCACTTACTCAACCCTAGAGGACCCTACGGAACACTACTGGCTCCTGCGGTACTCCAGAGGCCTCTAGGGAACCTACGAAGCTCTACGGAACCCTATGGATCCTTACGGAACAGTACGGGCCCCTTCAGACCTCCGCGGGCGCTTATGGAAACCTACAGGACCCTACGGAACTGTACGAGACTCTACAGGCCCCTAGGGAACACCACAGGCCCCTACGGAACCGTACGAAACTCTACAGGCCCTTAGGGAACACCACAGGCCCCTACGGAACCCTACACAACCCTCTGTAAACTTATGGAACCCTACAAGCTCCTACCAACCCCTGCGAGCACTTACACAACCCTACAGGTCCCTACGGCAATCTACGGGACTCTATGGGCCCCTAGGGAACCCTATAGATTTTGACAGTACCCTACGAGCCCCTCTGGAACCCTACAGAATACTCCAGGACCCGACAGCACTCTACAAGACCCTTAGCAACACAACGGAACCTCACTAAAACCCTATGGGCTCCTACAGAACACTGTAGGTGCCTACGGAAACCTACAGACCCCTATGGAATACTACCAGCCACTACAGAAAAATATGGCCCCTACGGAACTCTACGGAACCTGGCAGAAACACTGTGGGCCCCTACAGGCCCTTGCGGGCACTTGCAGACCTCTGCAGGAACCCACGGAACTTTATGGAACCCTACCAGCCCCTACGGAAGCCTAAAGACCATTGCAGGCAGTTACGGAATGGTACAGGGCCCTAGGGAACTTTACCAGCCACTACAAAACTCTACGGGCCCCTACGGAACCCTGCAGAACCCTCCAGAACCTTACAGAATCCCACGGATTCCTACAGACTCCTGCGGGCACTTACTCAACCCTAGAGGACCCTACGGAACACTACTGGCTCCTGCGGTACTCCAGAGGCCTCTAGGGAACCTACGAAGCTCTACGGAACCCTATGGATCCTTACGGAACAGTACGGGCCCCTTCAGACCTCCGCGGGCGCTTATGGAAACCTACAGGACCCTACGGAACTGTACGAGACTCTACAGGCCCCTAGGGAACACCACAGGCCCCTACGGAACCCTACACAACCCTCCGGAAACATATGGCACCCTACAAGCTCCTACCAACCCCTGCGGCCACTTACACAACCCTACAGGCCCCTACGGAAATCTATGGGACTCTACGGGCCCCTAGGGAACCCTACAGATTTTGATGGAACCCTACGAGCCCCTCTGGAACCCTACAGAATACTCCAGGACCCGACAGCACTCTACAAGACCCTTAGCAACACAACGGAACCTCACTATAACCCTATGGGCTCCTACAGAACACTGCAGGCGCCTGTGGAACCCTACAGACCCCTATGGAACCCTACAGACACCTGCAGGCACTTACGGAACCCTGCAGGCCCCTACGGAACCCTACAGGTCCATACAGAACCCCACAGGGCCCTACGGAACTTTACCAGACACTACGGAACTCTACGGGTCCCTACGGAACCCTGCAGAAGAACCGTCCGCAAGCTTACAGAATCCCACAGACTCCTACAGACTTCTGCGGGCACTTACACAACCCTACAGGTCCCTACGGCAATCTACGGGACTCTATGGGCCCTTAGGGAACCCTATAGATTTCGATGGAACCCTACGAGCCCCTCTGGAACCCTACAGAATACTCCAGGACCCGACAGCACTCTACAAGACCCTTAGCAACACAACGGAACCTCACTAAAACCCTATGGGCTCCTACAGAACACTGCAGGTGCCTACGGAACCCTACAGACACCTACGGGCACGTACAGAACCCTGCAGGCCCCTACGGAACCCTACAGGTCCATACAGAACCCCACAGGGCCCTAGGGAACTTTACCAGCCACTACGGAACTCTACGGGCCCCTACGGAACCCTGCAGAACCCTCCAGAACCTTACAGAATCCCACGGATTCCTACAGACTCCTGCGGGCACTTACTCAACCCTAGAGGACCCTACGGAACACTGCCAGCCCCTATGGAAGGAACCCTACGGGCCCCTACAGAACACTACTGGCTCCTGCGGTACTCCAGAGGCCTCTAGGGAACCTACGAAGCTCTACGGAGCCCTATGGATCCTTACGGAACAGTACGGGCCCCTTCAGACCTCTGCGGGCGCTTATGGAAACCTACAGGACCCTATGGAACTGTACGAGACTCTACAGGCCCCTACAGAACACCACAGGCCCCTACGGAGCCGTACGAAACTCTACAGGCCCTTAGGGAACACCACAGGCCCCTACGGAACCCTACACAACCCTCTGTAAACTTATGGAACCCTACAAGCTCCTACCAACCCCTGGGAGCACTTACACAACCCTACAGGTCCCTACGGCAATCTACGGGACTCTATGGGCCCCTAGGGAACCCTACAGATTTCGACAGTACCCTACGAGCCCCTCTGGAACCCTACAGAATACTCCAGGACCCGACAGCACTCTACAAGACCCTTAGCAACACAACGGAACCTCACTAAAACCCTATGGGCTCCTACAGAACACTGCAGGTGCCTACGGAACCCTACAGACACCTACGGGCACGTACAGAACCCTGCAGGCCCCTACGGAACCCTACAGGTCCATACAGAACCCCACAGGGCCCTAGGGAACTTTACCAGCCACTACGGAACTCTACGGGCCCCTACGGAACCCTGCAGAACCCTCCAGAACCTTACAGAATCCCACGGATTCCTACAGACTCCTGCGGGCACTTACTCAACCCTAGAGGACCCTACGGAACACTACTGGCTCCTGCGGTACTCCAGAGGCCTCTAAGGAACCTACGAAGATCTATGGAACCCTATGGATCCTTACGGAACAGTACGGGCCCCTTCAGACCTCCGCGGGCGCTTATGGAAACCTACAGGACCCTACGGAACTGTACGGGACTCTACAGGCCCCTAGGGAACACCACAGGCCCCTACGGAACCCTACACAACCCTCCGGAAACATATGGCACCCTACAAGCTCCTACCAACCCCTGCGGCCACTTACACAACCCTACAGGCCCCTACGGAAATCTATGGGACTCTACGGGCCCCTAGGGAAGCCTACAGATTTTGATGGAACCCTACGAGCCCCTCTGGAACCCTACAGAATACTCCAGGACCCGACAGCACTCTACAAGACCCTTAGCAACACAACGGAACCTCACTAAAACCCTATGGGCTCCTACAGAACACTGTAGGTGCCTACGGAAACCTACAGACCCCTACGGAATACTACCAGCCACTACAGAAAAATATGGCCCCTACGGAACTCTACGGAACCTGGCAGAAACACTGTGGGCCCCTACAGGCCCTTGCGGGCACTTGCAGAACTCTGCAGGAACCCACGGAACTTTATGGAACCCTACCAGCCCCTACGGAAGCCTAAAGACCATTGCAGGCAGTTACGGAATGGTACAGGGCCCTAGGGAACTTTACCAGCCACTACGGAACTCTACGGTCCCCTACGGAACCCTGCAGAACCCTCCAGAACCTTACAGAATCCCACGGATTCCTACAGACTCCTGCGGGCACTTACTCAACCCTAGAGGACCCTACGGAACACTGACAGCTCCTGCGGTACTCCAGAGGCCTCTAGGGAACCTACGAAGCTCTACGGAACCCTATGGATCCTTACGGAACAGTACGGGCCCCTTCAGACCTCCGCGGGCGCTTATGGAAACCTACAGGACCCTACGGAACTGTACGAGACTCTACAGGCCCCTAGGGAACACCACAGGCCCCTACGGAACCGTACGAAACTCTACAGGCCCTTAGGGAACACCACAGGCCCCTACGGAACCCTACACAACCCTCTGTAAACTTATGGAACCCTACAAGCTCCTACCAACCCCTGCGAGCACTTACACAACCCTACAGGTCCCTACGGCAATCTACGGGACTCTATGGGCCCCTAGGGAACCCTATAGATTTTGACAGTACCCTACGAGCCCCTCTGGAACCCTACAGAATACTCCAGGACCCGATAGCACTCTACAAGACCCTTAGCAACACAACGGAACCTCACTAAAACCCTATGGGCTCCTACAGAACACTGTAGGTGCCTACGGAAACCTACAGACCCCTACGGAATACTACCAGCCACTACAGAAAAATATGGCCCCTACGGAACTCTACGGAACCTGGCAGAAACACTGTGGGCCCCTACAGGCCCTTGCGGGCACTTGCAGAACTCTGCAGGAACCCACGGAACTTTATGGAACCCTACCAGCCCCTACGGAAGCCTAAAGACCATTGCAGGCAGTTACGGAATGGTACAGGGCCCTAGGGAACTTTACCAGCCACTACGGAACTCTACGGGCCCCTACGGAACACTGCAGAACCCTCCAGAACCTTACAGAATCCCACGGATTCCTACAGACTCCTGCGGGCACTTACTCAACCCTAGAGGACCCTACGGAACACTACTGGCTCCTGCGGTACTCCAGAGGCCTCTAGGGAACCTACGAAGCTCTACGGAGCCCTATGGATCCTTACGGAACAGTACGGGCCCCTTCAGACCTCCGCGGGCGCTTATGGAAACCTACAGGACCCTACGGAACTGTACGAGACTCTACAGGCCCCTAGGGAACACCACAGGCCCCTACGGAACCCTACACAACCCTCCGGAAACATATGGCACCCTACAAGCTCCTACCAACCCCTGCGGGCACTTACACAACCCTACAGGCCCCTACGGAAATCTATGGGACTCTACGGGCCCCTAGGGAAGCCTACAGATTTCGACGAAACCCTACGAGCCCCTCTGGAACCCTACAGAATACTCCAGGACCCGACAGCACTCTACAAGACCCTTAGCAACACAACGGAACCTCACTAAAACCCTATGGGCTCCTACAGAACACTGCAGGCGCCTACGGAACCCTACAGACCCCTACGGAACCCTACAGACACCTGCAGGCACTTACGGAACCCTGCAGGCCCCTACGGAACCCTACAGGTCCATACAGAACCCCACAGGGCCCTACGGAACTTTACCAGCCACTACGGAACTCTACGGGGCCCTACGGAACCCTGCAGAACCCTCCGCAAGCTTACAGAATCCCACAGACTCCTACAGACTTCTGCGGGCACTTACACAACCCTACAGGTCCCTACGGAAATCTACGGGACTCTATGGGCCCTTAGGGAACCCTATAGATTTCGATGGAACCCTACGAGCCCCTCTGGAACCCTACAGAATACTCCAGGACCCGACAGCACTCTACAAGACCCTTAGCAACACAACGGAACCTCACTAAAACCCTATGGGCTCCTACAGAACACTGCAGGTGCCTACGGAACTCTACAGACACCTACGGGCATGTACAGAACACTGCAGGCCCCTACGGAACCCTACAGGTCCATACAGAACCCCACAGAGCCCTAGGGAACTTTACCAGCCACTGTGGAACTCTACGGGCCCCTACGGAACCCTGCAGAACCCTCCAGAACCTTACAGAATCCCACGGATTCCTACAGACTCCTGCGGGCACTTACTCAACCCTAGAGGACCCTACGGAACACTACTGGCTCCTGCGGTACTCCAGAGGCCTCTAGGGAACCTACGAAGCTCTACGGAACCCTATGGATCCTTACGGAACAGTACGGGCCCCTTCAGACCTCCGCGGGCGCTTATGGAAACCTACAGGACCCTACGGAACTGTACGAGACTCTACAGGCCCCTAGGGAACACCACAGGCCCCTACGGAACCGTACGAAACTCTACAGGCCCTTAGGGAACACCACAGGCCCCTACGGAACCCTACACAACCCTCTGTAAACTTATGGAACCCTACAAGCTCCTACCAACCCCTGCGAGCACTTACACAACCCTACAGGTCCCTACGGCAATCTACGGGAATCTATGGGCCCCTAGGGAACCCTATAGATTTTGACAGTACCCTACGAGCCCCTCTGGAACCCTACAGAATACTCCAGGACCCGACAGCACTCTACAAGACCCTTAGCAACACAACGGAACCTCACTAAAACCCTATGGGCTCCTACAGAACACTGTAGGTGCCTACGGAAACCTACAGACCCCTACGGAATACTACCAGCCACTACAGAAAAATATGGCCCCTACGGAACTCTACGGAACCTGGCAGAAACACTGTGGGCCCCTACAGGCCCTTGCGGGCACTTGCAGAACTCTGCAGGAACCCACGGAACTTTATGGAACCCTACCAGCCCCTACGGAAGCCTAAAGACCATTGCAGGCAGTTACAGAATGGTACAGGGCCCTAGGGAACTTTACCAGCCACTACGGAACTCTACGGGCCCCTACGGAACCCTGCAGAACCCTCCAGAACCTTACAGAATCCCACGGATTCCTACAGACTCCTGCGGGCACTTACTCAACCCTAGAGGACCCTACAGAACACTACTGGCTCCTGCGGTACTCCAGAGGCCTCTAGGGAACCTACGAAGCTCTACGGAGCCCTATGGATCCTTACGGAACAGTACGGACCCCTTCAGACCTCCGCGGGCGCTTATGGAAACCTACAGGACCCTACGGAACTGTACGAGACTCTACAGGCCCCTAGGGAACACCACAGGCCCCTACGGAACCCTACACAACCCTCCGGAAACATATGGCACCCTACAAGCTCCTACCAACCCCTGCGGGCACTTACACAACCCTACAGGCCCCTACGGAAATCTACGGGACTCTACGGGCCCCTAGGGAAGCCTACAGATTTCGACGAAACCCTACGAGCCCCTCTGGAACCCTACAGAATACTCCAGGACCCGACAGCACTCTACAAGACCCTTAGCGACACAACGGAACCTCACTAAAACCCTATGGGCTCCTACAGAACACTGCAGGCGCCTACGGAACCCTACAGACCCCTACGGAACCCTACAGACACCTGCAGGCACTTACGGAACCCTGCAGGCCCCTACGGAACCCTACAGGTCCATACAGAACCCCACAGGGCCCTACGGAACTTTACCAGACACTACGGAACTCTACGGGTCCCTACGGAACCCTGCAGAACCCTCTGCAAGCTTACAGAATCCCACAGACTCCTACAGACTTCTGCGGGCACTTACACAACCCTACAGGTCCCTACGGAAATCTACGGGACTCTATGGGCCCTTAGGGAACCCTATAGATTTCGATGGAACCCTACGAGCCCCTCTGGAACCCTACAGAATACTCCAGGACCCGACAGCACTCTACAAGACCCTTAGCAACACAACGGAACCTCACTAAAACCCTATGGGCTCCTACAGAACACTGCAGGTGCCTACGGAACCCTACAGACACCTACGGGCACGTACAGAACCCTGCAGGCCCCTACGGAACCCTACAGGTCCATACAGAACCCCACAGGGCCCTAGGGAACTTTACCAGCCACTGTGGAACTCTACGGGCCCCTACGGAACCCTGCAGAACCCTCCAGAACCTTACAGAATCCCACGGATTCCTACAGACTCCTGCGGGCACTTACTCAACCCTAGAGGACCCTACGGAACACTACTGGCTCCTGCGGTACTCCAGAGCCTCTAGGGAACCTACGAAGCTCTACGGAACCCTATGGATCCTTACGGAACAGTACGGGCCCCTTCAGACCTCCGCGGGCGCTTATGGAAACCTACAGGACCCTACGGAACTGTACGAGACTCTACAGGCCCCTAGGGAACACCACAGGCCCCTACGGAACCGTACGAAACTCTACAGGCCCTTAGGGAACACCACAGGCCCCTACGGAACCCTACACAACCCTCTGTAAACTTATGGAACCCTACAAGCTCCTACCAACCCCTGCGAGCACTTACACAACCCTACAGGTCCCTACGGCAATCTACGGGACTCTATGGGCCCCTAGGGAACCCTATAGATTTTGACAGTACCCTACGAGCCCCTCTGGAACCCTACAGAATACTCCAGGACCCGACAGCACTCTACAAGACCCTTAGCAACACAACGGAACCTCACTAAAACCCTATGGGCTCCTACAGAACACTGTAGGTGCCTACGGAAACCTACAGACCCCTATGGAATACTACCAGCCACTACAGAAAAATATGGCCCCTACGGAACTCTACGGAACCTGGCAGAAACACTGTGGGCCCCTACAGGCCCTTGCGGGCACTTGCAGACCTCTGCAGGAACCCACGGAACTTTATGGAACCCTACCAGCCCCTACGGAAGCCTAAAGACCATTGCAGGCAGTTACGGAATGGTACAGGGCCCTAGGGAACTTTACCAGCCACTACAAAACTCTACGGGCCCCTACGGAACCCTGCAGAACCCTCCAGAACCTTACAGAATCCCACGGATTCCTACAGACTCCTGCGGGCACTTACTCAACCCTAGAGGACCCTACGGAACACTACTGGCTCCTGCGGTACTCCAGAGGCCTCTAGGGAACCTACGAAGCTCTACGGAACCCTATGGATCCTTACGGAACAGTACGGGCCCCTTCAGACCTCCGCGGGCGCTTATGGAAACCTACAGGACCCTACGGAACTGTACGAGACTCTACAGGCCCCTAGGGAACACCACAGGCCCCTACGGAACCCTACACAACCCTCCGGAAACATATGGCACCCTACAAGCTCCTACCAACCCCTGCGGCCACTTACACAACCCTACAGGCCCCTACGGAAATCTATGGGACTCTACGGGCCCCTAGGGAACCCTACAGATTTTGATGGAACCCTACGAGCCCCTCTGGAACCCTACAGAATACTCCAGGACCCGACAGCACTCTACAAGACCCTTAGCAACACAACGGAACCTCACTATAACCCTATGGGCTCCTACAGAACACTGCAGGCGCCTGTGGAACCCTACAGACCCCTATGGAACCCTACAGACACCTGCAGGCACTTACGGAACCCTGCAGGCCCCTACGGAACCCTACAGGTCCATACAGAACCCCACAGGGCCCTACGGAACTTTACCAGACACTACGGAACTCTACGGGTCCCTACGGAACCCTGCAGAAGAACCGTCCGCAAGCTTACAGAATCCCACAGACTCCTACAGACTTCTGCGGGCACTTACACAACCCTACAGGTCCCTACGGCAATCTACGGGACTCTATGGGCCCTTAGGGAACCCTATAGATTTCGATGGAACCCTACGAGCCCCTCTGGAACCCTACAGAATACTCCAGGACCCGACAGCACTCTACAAGACCCTTAGCAACACAACGGAACCTCACTAAAACCCTATGGGCTCCTACAGAACACTGCAGGTGCCTACGGAACCCTACAGACACCTACGGGCACGTACAGAACCCTGCAGGCCCCTACGGAACCCTACAGGTCCATACAGAACCCCACAGGGCCCTAGGGAACTTTACCAGCCACTACGGAACTCTACGGGCCCCTACGGAACCCTGCAGAACCCTCCAGAACCTTACAGAATCCCACGGATTCCTACAGACTCCTGCGGGCACTTACTCAACCCTAGAGGACCCTACGGAACACTGCCAGCCCCTATGGAAGGAACCCTACG
>NW_027415343.1:0-23625 GCF_964106895.1 Numenius arquata
AGTTCCGTAGGGTCCTGTAGGTTTCCATAAGCGCCCGCAGAGGTCTGAAGGGGCCCGTACTGTTCCGTAAGGATCCATAGGGTTCCGTAGAGCTTCGTAGGTTCCCTAGAGGCCTGTGGAGTACCGCAGGAGCCAGTAGTGTTCCGTAGGGTCCTCTAGGGTTGAGTAAGTGCCCGCAGGAGTCTGTAGGAATCCGTGGGATTCTGTAAGGTTCTGGAGGGTTCTGCAGGGTTCCGTAGGGGCCCGTAGAGTTCCATAGTGGCTGGTAAAGTTCCCTAGGGCCCTGTACCGTTCCGTAACTGCCTGCAAGGGTCTTCTGGCTTCCGTAGGGGCTGGCAGGGTTCCATAAGTTCCGTGGGTTCCTGCAGAGTTCTGCAAGTGCCCGCAAGGGCCTGTAGGGGCCCACAGTGTTTCTGCCAGGTTCCGTAGAGTTCCGTAGGGGCCATATTTTTCTGTAGTGGCTGGTAGTATTCCGTAGGGGTCTGTAGGTTTCCGTAGGCATCTACAGTGTTCTGTAGGAGCCCATAGGGTTTTAGTGAGGTTCCGTTGTGTTGCTAAGGGTCTTGTAGAGTGCTGTCGGGTCCTGGAGTATTCTGTAGGGTTCCAGAGGGGCTGGTAGGGTTCTGTCGAAATCTGAAGGGTTCCCTAGGGGCCCGTAGAGTCCCATAGATTTCCGTAGGGGCCTGTAGGGTTGTGTAAGTGCCCGCAGGGGTTGGTAGGAGCTTGTAGGGTGCCATATGTTTCCGGAGGGTTGTGTAGGGTTCCGTAGGGGCCTGTGGTGTTCCCTAGGGGCCTGTAGAGTCTCGTACAGTTCCGTAGGGTCCTGTAGGTTTCCATAAGCGCCCGCAGAGGTCTGAAGGGGCCCGTACTGTTCCGTAAGGATCCATAGGGTTCCGTAGAGCTTCGTAGGTTCCCTAGAGGCCTCTGGAGTACCGCAGGAGCCAGTAGTGTTCCGTAGGGTCCTCTAGGGTTGAGTAAGTGCCCGCAGGAGTCTGTAGGAATCCGTGGGATTCTGTAAGGTTCTGGAGGGTTCTGCAGGGTTCCGTAGGGGCCCGTAGAGTTCCATAGTGGCTGGTAAAGTTCCCTAGGGCCCTGTACCGTTCCGTAACTGCCTGCAAGGGTCTTTAGGCTTCCGTAGGGGCTGGCAGGGTTCCATAAAGTTCCGTGGGTTCCTGCAGAGTTCTGCAAGTGCCCGCAAGGGCCTGTAGGGGCCCACAGTGTTTCTGCCAGGTTCCGTAGAGTTCCGGAGGGGCCATATTTTTCTGTAGTGGCTGGTAGTATTCCGTAGGGGTCTGTAGGTTTCCGTAGGCATCTACAGTGTTCTGTAGGAGCCCATAGGGTTTTAGTGAGGTTCCGTTGTGTTGCTAAGGGTCTTGTAGAGTGCTGTCGGGTCCTGGAGTATTCTGTAGGGTTCCAGAGGGGCTGGTAGGGTTCCGTCGAAATCTGTAGGGTTCCCTAGGGGCCCATAGAGTCCCGTAGATTGCCGTAGGGACCTGTAGGGTTGTGTAAGTGCTCGCAGGGGTTGGTAGGAGCTTGTAGGGTTCCATAAGTTTCCAGAGGCTTGTGTAGGGTTCCGTAGGGGCCTGTGGTGTTCCCTAAGGGCCTGTAGAGTCTCGTACGGTTCCGTAGGGGCCTGTGGTGTTCCCTAGGGGCCTGTAGAGTCTCGTACAGTTCCGTAGGGTCCTGTAGGTTTCCATAAGCGCCCGCAGAGGTCTGAAGGGGCCCGTACTGTTCCGTAAGGATCCATAGGGCTCCGTAGAGCTTCGTAGGTTCCCTAGAGGCCTCTGGAGTACTGCAGGAGCCAGTAGTGTTCTGTAGGGGCCCGTAGGGTTCCTTCCATAGGAGCTGGCAGTGTTCCGTAGGGTCCTCTAGGGTTGAGTAAGTGCCCGCAGGAGTCTGTAGGAATCCGTGGGATTCTGTAAGGTTCTGCAGGGTTCCGTAGGGGCCCGTAGAGTTCCGTAGTGGCTGGTAAAGTTCCCTAGGGCCCTGTACCGTTCCGTAACTGCCTGCAAGGGTCTTTAGGCTTCCGTAAGGGCTGGTAGGGTTCCATAAAGTTCCGTGGGTTCCTGCAGAGTTCTGCAAGTGCCCGCAAGGGCCAGTAGGGGCCCACAGTGTTTCTGCCAGGTTCCGTAGAGTTCCGTAGGGGCCATATTTTTCTGTAGTGGCTGGTAGTATTCTGTAGGGGTCTGTAGGTTTCCGTAGGCACCTACAGTGTTCTGTAGGAGCCCATAGGGTTTTAGTGAGGTTCCGTTGTGTTGCTAAGGGTCTTGTAGAGTGCTGTCGGGTCCTGGAGTATTCTGTAGGGTTCCAGAGGGCCTTGTAGGGTTCCGTCGAAATCTGAAGGGTTCCCTAGGGGCCCGTAGAGTCCCATAGATTTCCGTAGGGGCCTGTAGGGTTGTTTAAGTGCCCGCAGAAGTCTGTAGGAGTCTGTGGGATTCTGTCAGATTCCGGAGGGTTCTGCAGGGTTCCGTAGGGACCCGTAGAGTTCCATAGTGGCTGGTAAAGTTCCGTAGGGCCCTGTGGGGTTCTGTATGGACCTGTAGGGTTCCGTAGGGGCCTGCAGTGTTCTGTAAGTGCCCGTAGGTGTCTGTACGGGTCTGTAGGGTTCCGTAGGCACCTGCAGTGTTCTGTAGGAGCCCATAGGGTTTTAGTGAGGTTCCGTTGTGTTGCTAAGGGTCTTGTAGAGTGCTGTCGGGTCCTGGAGTATTCTGTAGGGTTCCAGAGGGGCTGGTAGGGTTCCGTCGAAATCTGTAGGGTTCCCTAGGGGCCCGTAGAGTCCCGTAGATTTCCGTAGGGACCTGTAGGGTTATGTAAGTGCCCGCAGGGGTTGGTAGGAGCTTGTAGGGTGCCATATGTTTCCGGAGGGTTGTGTAGGGTTCCGTAGGGGCCTGTGGTGTTCCCTAGGGGCCTGTAGAGTCTCGTACAGTTCCGTAGGGTCCTGTAGGTTTCCATAAGCGCCCGCAGAGGTCTGAAGGGGCCCATACTGTTCCGTAAGGATCCATAGGGTTCCGTAGAGCTTCGTAGGTTCCCTAGAGGCCTCTGGAGTACCGCAGGAGCCAGTAGTGTTCCGTAGGGTCCTCTAGGGTTGAGTAAGTGCCCGCAGGAGTCTGTAGGAATCCGTGGGATTCTGTAAGGTTCTGGAGGGTTCTGCAGGGTTCTGTAGGGGCCCGTAGAGTTCCGTAGTGGCTGGTAAAGTTCCGTAGGGCCCTGTGGGGTTCTGTATGGACCTGTAGGGTTCCATAGGGGCCTGCAGTGTTCTGTAAGTGCCCGTAGGTGTCTGTACGGGTCTGTAGGGTTCTGTAGGCACCTACAGTGTTCTGTAGGAGCCCATAGGGTTTTAGTGAGGTTCCGTTGTGTTGCTAAGGGTCTTGTAGAGTGCTGTCGGGTCCTGGAGTATTCTGTAGGGTTCCAGAGGGCCTTGTAGGGTTCCGTCAAAATCTGAAGGGTTCCCTAGGGGCCCGTAGAGTCCCATAGATTTCCGTAGGGGCCTGTAGGGTTGTTTAAGTGCCCGCAGAAGTCTGTAGGAGTCTGTGGGATTCTGTCAGATTCCGGAGGGTTCTGCAGGGTTCCGTAGGGACCCGTAGAGTTCCATAGTGGCTGGTAAAGTTCCGTAGGGCCCTGTGGGGTTCTGTATGGACCTGTAGGGTTCCGTAGGGGCCTGCAGTGTTCTGTAAGTGCCCGTAGGTGTCTGTACGGGTCTGTAGGGTTCCGTAGGCACCTGCAGTGTTCTGTAGGAGCCCATAGGGTTTTAGTGAGGTTCCGTTGTGTTGCTAAGGGTCTTGTAGAGTGCTGTCGGGTCCTGGAGTATTCTGTAGGGTTCCAGAGGGGCTGGTAGGGTTCTGTCGAAATCTGAAGGGTTCCCTAGGGGCCCGTAGAGTCCCATAGATTTCCGTAGGGGCCTGTAGGGTTGTGTAAGTGCCCGCAGGGGTTGGTAGGAGCTTGTAGGGTGCCATATGTTTCCGGAGGGTTGTGTAGGGTTCCGTAGGGGCCTGTGGTGTTCCCTAGGGGCCTGTAGAGTCTCGTACAGTTCCGTAGGGTCCTGTAGGTTTCCATAAGCGCCCGCAGAGGTCTGAAGGGGCCCGTACTGTGCCGTAAGGATCCATAGGGTTCCGTAGAGCTTCGTAGGTTCCCTAGAGGCCTCTGGAGTACCGCAGGAGCCAGTAGTGTTCCGTAGGGTCCTCTAGGGTTGAGTAAGTGCCCGCAGGAGTCTGTAGGAATCCGTGGGATTCTGTAAGGTTCTGGAGGGTTCTGCAGGGTTCCGTAGGGGCCCGTAGAGTTCCATAGTGGCTGGTAAAGTTCCCTAGGGCCCTGTACCGTTCCGTAACTGCCTGCAAGGGTCTTTAGGCTTCCGTAGGGGCTGGCAGGGTTCCATAAAGTTCCGTGGGTTCCTGCAGAGTTCTGCAAGTGCCCGCAAGGGCCTGTAGGGGCCCACAGTGTTTCTGCCAGGTTCCGTAGAGTTCCGGAGGGGCCATATTTTTCTGTAGTGGCTGGTAGTATTCCGTAGGGGTCTGTAGGTTTCCGTAGGCATCTACAGTGTTCTGTAGGAGCCCATAGGGTTTTAGTGAGGTTCCGTTGTGTTGCTAAGGGTCTTGTAGAGTGCTGTCGGGTCCTGGAGTATTCTGTAGGGTTCCAGAGGGGCTGGTAGGGTTCCGTCGAAATCTGTAGGGTTCCCTAGGGGCCCATAGAGTCCCGTAGATTGCCGTAGGGACCTGTAGGGTTGTGTAAGTGCTCGCAGGGGTTGGTAGGAGCTTGTAGGGTTCCATAAGTTTCCAGAGGCTTGTGTAGGGTTCCGTAGGGGCCTGTGGTGTTCCCTAAGGGCCTGTAGAGTCTCGTACGGTTCCGTAGGGGCCTGTGGTGTTCCCTAGGGGCCTGTAGAGTCTCGTACAGTTCCGTAGGGTCCTGTAGGTTTCCATAAGCGCCCGCAGAGGTCTGAAGGGGCCCGTACTGTTCCGTAAGGATCCATAGGGCTCCGTAGAGCTTCGTAGGTTCCCTAGAGGCCTCTGGAGTACCGCAGGAGCCAGTAGTGTTCTGTAGGGGCCCGTAGGGTTCCTTCCATAGGAGCTGGCAGTGTTCCGTAGGGTCCTCTAGGGTTGAGTAAGTGCCCGCAGGAGTCTGTAGGAATCCGTGGGATTCTGTAAGGTTCTGCAGGGTTCCGTAGGGGCCCGTAGAGTTCCGTAGTGGCTGGTAAAGTTCCCTAGGGCCCTGTACCGTTCCGTAACTGCCTGCAAGGGTCTTTAGGCTTCCGTAAGGGCTGGTAGGGTTCCATAAAGTTCCGTGGGTTCCTGCAGAGTTCTGCAAGTGCCCGCAAGGGCCTGTAGGGGCCCACAGTGTTTCTGCCAGGTTCCGTAGAGTTCCGGAGGGGCCATATTTTTCTGTAGTGGCTGGTAGTATTCTGTAGGGGTCTGTAGGTTTCCGTAGGCACCTGCAGTGTTCTGTAGGAGCCCATAGGGTTTTAGTGAGGTTCCGTTGTGTTGCTAAGGGTCTTGTAGAGTGCTGTCGGGTCCTGGAGTATTCTGTAGGGTTCCAGAGGGGCTCGTAGGGTTCCATCGAAATCTATAGGGTTCCCTAGGGGCCCATAGAGTCCCGTAGATTGCCGTAGGGACCTGTAGGGTTGTGTAAGTGCTCGCAGGGGTTGGTAGGAGCTTGTAGGGTTCCATAAGTTTCCAGAGGGTTGTGTAGGGTTCCGTAGGGGCCTGTGGTGTTCCCTAAGGGCCTGTAGAGTCTCGTACAGTTCTGTAGGGTCCTGTAGGTTTCCATAAGCGCCCGCAGAGGTCTGAATGGGCCCGTACTGTTCCGTGAGGATCCATAGGGCTCCGTAGAGCTTCGTAGGTTCCCTAGAGGCCTGTGGAGTACCGCAGGAGCCAGTAGTGTTCTGTAGGGGCCCGTAGGGTTCCTTCAATAGGGGCTGGCAGTGTTCCGTAGGGGCCTGTACGGTTGTGTAAGTACCCGCAGAATTCTGTAGGAGTCTGTGGGATTCTGTAAGGTTCTGCAGGGTTCCGTAGGGACCCGTAGAGTTCCGTAGTGGCTGGTAAAGTTCCGTAGGGCCCTGTGGGGTTCTGTATGGACCTGTAGGGTTCCGTAGGGGCCTGCAGGGTTCCGTAAGTGCCCGCAGGTGTCTGTAGGGTTCCGTAGGGGTCTGTAGGGTTCCGTAGGCACCTGCAGTGTTCTGTAGGAGCCCATAGGGTTTTAGTGAGGTTCCGTTGTGTTGCTAAGGGTTTTGTAGAGTGCTGTCGGGTCCTGGAGTATTCTGTAGGGTTCCAGAGGGGCTCGTAGGGTTCTGTCGAAATCTGAAGGGTTCCCTAGGGGCCCATAGAGTCCCGTAGATTGCCGTAGGGACCTGTAGGGTTGTGTAAGTGCCCGCAGGGGTTGGTAGGAGCTTGTAGGGTGCCATATGTTTCCGGAGGGTTGTGTAGGGTTCCGTAGGGGCCTGTGGTGTTCCCTAGGGGCCTGTAGAGTCTCGTACAGTTCCGTAGGGTCCTGTAGGTTTCCATAAGCGCCCGCAGAGGTCTGAAGGGGCCCGTACTGTGCCGTAAGGATCCATAGGGTTCCGTAGAGCTTCGTAGGTTCCCTAGAGGCCTCTGGAGTACCGCAGGAGCCAGTAGTGTTCCGTAGGGTCCTCTAGGGTTGAGTAAGTGCCCGCAGGAGTCTGTAGGAATCCGTGGGATTCTGTAAGGTTCTGGAGGGTTCTGCAGGGTTCTGTAGGGGCCCGTAGAGTTCCGTAGTGGCTGGTAAAGTTCCGTAGGGCCCTGTGGGGTTCTGTATGGACCTGTAGGGTTCCATAGGGGCCTGCAGTGTTCTGTAAGTGCCCGTAGGTGTCTGTACGGGTCTGTAGGGTTCTGTAGGCACCTACAGTGTTCTGTAGGAGCCCATAGGGTTTTAGTGAGGTTCCGTTGTGTTGCTAAGGGTCTTGTAGAGTGCTGTCGGGTCCTGGAGTATTCTGTAGGGTTCCAGAGGGCCTTGTAGGGTTCCGTCAAAATCTATAGGGTTCCCTAGGGGCCCGTAGAGTCCCATAGATTTCCGTAGGGGCCTGTAGGGTTGTTTAAGTGCCCGCAGAAGTCTGTAGGAGTCTGTGGGATTCTGTCAGATTCCGGAGGGTTCTGCAGGGTTCCGTAGGGACCCGTAGAGTTCCATAGTGGCTGGTAAAGTTCTGTAGGGCCCTGTGGGGTTCTGTATGGACCTGTAGGGTTCCGTAGGGGCCTGCAGTGTTCTGTAAGTGCCCGTAGGTGTCTGTACGGGTCTGTAGGGTTCCGTAGGCACCTGCAGTGTTCTGTAGGAGCCCATAGGGTTTTAGTGAGGTTCCGTTGTGTTGCTAAGGGTCTTGTAGAGTGCTGTCGGGTCCTGGAGTATTCTGTAGGGTTCCAGAGGGGCTGGTAGGGTTCTGTCGAAATCTGAAGGGTTCCCTAGGGGCCCATAGAGTCCCATAGATTTCCGTAGGGGCCTGTAGGGTTGTGTAAGTGCCCGCAGGGGTTGGTAGGAGCTTGTAGGGTGCCATATGTTTCCGGAGGGTTGTGTAGGGTTCCGTAGGGGCCTGTGGTGTTCCCTAGGGGCCTGTAGAGTCTCGTACAGTTCCGTAGGGTCCTGTAGGTTTCCATAAGCGCCCGCAGAGGTCTGAAGGGGCCCGTACTGTTCCGTAAGGATCCATAGGGTTCCGTAGAGCTTCGTAGGTTCCCTAGAGGCCTCTGGAGTACCGCAGGAGCCAGTAGTGTTCCGTAGGGTCCTCTAGAGTTGAGTAAGTGCCCGCAGGAGTCTGTAGGAATCCGTGGGATTCTGTAAGGTTCTGGAGGGTTCTGCAGGGTTCCGTAGGGGCCCGTAGAGTTCCATAGTGGCTGGTAAAGTTCCCTAGGGCCCTGTACCGTTCCGTAACTGCCTGCAAGGGTCTTTAGGCTTCCGTAGGGGCTGGCAGGGTTCCATAAAGTTCCGTGGGTTCCTGCAGAGTTCTGCAAGTGCCCGCAAGGGCCTGTAGGGGCCCACAGTGTTTCTGCCAGGTTCCGTAGAGTTCCGGAGGGGCCATATTTTTCTGTAGTGGCTGGTAGTATTCCGTAGGGGTCTGTAGGTTTCCGTAGGCATCTACAGTGTTCTGTAGGAGCCCATAGGGTTTTAGTGAGGTTCCGTTGTGTTGCTAAGGGTCTTGTAGAGTGCTGTCGGGTCCTGGAGTATTCTGTAGGGTTCCAGAGGGGCTGGTAGGGTTCCGTCGAAATCTGTAGGGTTCCCTAGGGGCCCATAGAGTCCCGTAGATTGCCGTAGGGACCTGTAGGGTTGTGTAAGTGCTCGCAGGGGTTGGTAGGAGCTTGTAGGGTTCCATAAGTTTCCAGAGGCTTGTGTAGGGTTCCGTAGGGGCCTGTGGTGTTCCCTAAGGGCCTGTAGAGTCTCGTATGGTTCCGTAGGGGCCTGTGGTGTTCCCTAGGGGCCTGTAGAGTCTCGTACAGTTCCGTAGGGTCCTGTAGGTTTCCATAAGCGCCCGCAGAGGTCTGAAGGGGCCCGTACTGTTCCTTAAGGATCCATAGGGCTCCGTAGAGCTTCGTAGGTTCCCTAGAGGCCTCTGGAGTACCGCAGGAGCCAGTAGTGTTCTGTAGGGGCCCGTAGGGTTCCTTCCATAGGAGCTGGCAGTGTTCCGTAGGGTCCTCTAGGGTTGAGTAAGTGCCCGCAGGAGTCTGTAGGAATCCGTGGGATTCTGTAAGGTTCTGCAGGGTTCCGTAGGGGCCCGTAGAGTTCCGTAGTGGCTGGTAAAGTTCCCTAGGGCCCTGTACCGTTCCGTAACTGCCTGCAAGGGTCTTTAGGCTTCCGTAAGGGCTGGCAGGGTTCCATAAAGTTCCGTGGGTTCCTGCAGAGTTCTGCAAGTGCCCGCAAGGGCCTGTAGGGGCCCACAGTGTTTCTGCCAGGTTCCGTAGAGTTCCGGAGGGGCCATATTTTTCTGTAGTGGCTGGTAGTATTCTGTAGGGGTCTGTAGGTTTCCGTAGGCACCTGCAGTGTTCTGTAGGAGCCCATAGGGTTTTAGTGAGGTTCCGTTGTGTTGCTAAGGGTTTTGTAGAGTGCTGTCGGGTCCTGGAGTATTCTGTAGGGTTCCAGAGGGGCTCGTAGGGTTCCATCGAAATCTATAGGGTTCCCTAGGGGCCCATAGAGTCCCGTAGATTGCCGTAGGGACCTGTAGGGTTGTGTAAGTGCCCGCAGGGGTTGGTAGGAGCTTGTAGGGTGCCATATGTTTCCGGAGGGTTGTGTAGGGTTCCGTAGGGGCCTGTGGTGTTCCCTAGGGGCCTGTAGAGTCTCGTACAGTTCCGTAGGGTCCTGTAGGTTTCCATAAGCGCCCGCAGAGGTCTGAAGGGGCCCGTACTGTGCCGTAAGGATCCATAGGGTTCCGTAGAGCTTCGTAGGTTCCCTAGAGGCCTCTGGAGTACCGCAGGAGCCAGTAGTGTTCCGTAGGGTCCTCTAGGGTTGAGTAAGTGCCCGCAGGAGTCTGTAGGAATCCGTGGGATTCTGTAAGGTTCTGGAGGGTTCTGCAGGGTTCCGTAGGGGCCCGTAGAGTTCCATAGTGGCTGGTAAAGTTCCCTAGGGCCCTGTACCGTTCCGTAACTGCCTGCAAGGGTCTTTAGGCTTCCGTAGGGGCTGGCAGGGTTCCATAAAGTTCCGTGGGTTCCTGCAGAGTTCTGCAAGTGCCCGCAAGGGCCTGTAGGGGCCCACAGTGTTTCTGCCAGGTTCTGTAGAGTTCCGTAGGGGCCATATTTTTCTGTAGTGGCTGGTAGTATTCCGTAGGGGTCTGTAGGTTTCCGTAGGCATCTACAGTGTTCTGTAGGAGCCCATAGGGTTTTAGTGAGGTTCCGTTGTGTTGCTAAGGGTCTTGTAGAGTGCTGTCGGGTCCTGGAGTATTCTGTAGGGTTCCAGAGGGGCTGGTAGGGTTCCGTCGAAATCTGTAGGGTTCCCTAGGGGCCCATAGAGTCCCGTAGATTGCCGTAGGGACCTGTAGGGTTGTGTAAGTGCTCGCAGGGGTTGGTAGGAGCTTGTAGGGTTCCATAAGTTTCCAGAGGCTTGTGTAGGGTTCCGTAGGGGCCTGTGGTGTTCCCTAAGGGCCTGTAGAGTCTCGTACGGTTCCGTAGGGGCCTGTGGTGTTCCCTAGGGGCCTGTAGAGTCTCGTACAGTTCCGTAGGGTCCTGTAGGTTTCCATAAGCGCCCGCAGAGGTCTGAAGGGGCCCGTACTGTTCCGTAAGGATCCATAGGGCTCCGTAGAGCTTCGTAGGTTCCCTAGAGGCCTCTGGAGTACTGCAGGAGCCAGTAGTGTTCTGTAGGGGCCCGTAGGGTTCCTTCCATAGGAGCTGGCAGTGTTCCGTAGGGTCCTCTAGGGTTGAGTAAGTGCCCGCAGGAGTCTGTAGGAATCCGTGGGATTCTGTAAGGTTCTGCAGGGTTCCGTAGGGGCCCGTAGAGTTCCGTAGTGGCTGGTAAAGTTCCCTAGGGCCCTGTACCGTTCCGTAACTGCCTGCAAGGGTCTTTAGGCTTCCGTAAGGGCTGGCAGGGTTCCATAAAGTTCCGTGGGTTCCTGCAGAGTTCTGCAAGTGCCCGCAAGGGCCTGTAGGGGCCCACAGTGTTTCTGCCAGGTTCCGTAGAGTTCCGGAGGGGCCATATTTTTCTGTAGTGGCTGGTAGTATTCTGTAGGGGTCTGTAGGTTTCCGTAGGCACCTGCAGTGTTCTGTAGGAGCCCATAGGGTTTTAGTGAGGTTCCGTTGTGTTGCTAAGGGTTTTGTAGAGTGCTGTCGGGTCCTGGAGTATTCTGTAGGGTTCCAGAGGGGCTCGTAGGGTTCCATCGAAATCTATAGGGTTCCCTAGGGGCCCATAGAGTCCCGTAGATTGCCGTAGGGACCTGTAGGGTTGTGTAAGTGCTCGCAGGGGTTGGTAGGAGCTTGTAGGGTTCCATAAGTTTCCAGAGGGTTGTGTAGGGTTCCGTAGGGGCCTGTGGTGTTCCCTAAGGGCCTGTAGAGTCTCGTACAGTTCTGTAGGGTCCTGTAGGTTTCCATAAGCGCCCGCAGAGGTCTGAATGGGCCCGTACTGTTCCGTGAGGATCCATAGGGCTCCGTAGAGCTTCGTAGGTTCCCTAGAGGCCTGTGGAGTACCGCAGGAGCCAGTAGTGTTCTGTAGGGGCCCGTAGGGTTCCTTCAATAGGGGCTGGCAGTGTTCCGTAGGGGCCTGTACGGTTGTGTAAGTACCCGCAGAATTCTGTAGGAGTCTGTGGGATTCTGTAAGGTTCTGCAGGGTTCCGTAGGGACCCGTAGAGTTCCGTAGTGGCTGGTAAAGTTCCGTAGGGCCCTGTGGGGTTCTGTATGGACCTGTAGGGTTCCGTAGGGGCCTGCAGGGTTCCGTAAGTGCCCGCAGGTGTCTGTAGGGTTCCGTAGGGGTCTGTAGGGTTCCGTAGGCACCTGCAGTGTTCTGTAGGAGCCCATAGGGTTTTAGTGAGGTTCCGTTGTGTTGCTAAGGGTCTTGTAGAGTGCTGTCGGGTCCTGGAGTATTCTGTAGGGTTCCAGAGGGGCTGGTAGGGTTCCCTCGAAATCTGAAGGGTTCCCTAGGGGCCCATAGAGTCCCGTAGATTGCCTTAGGGACCTGTAGGGTTGTGTAAGTGCTCGCAGGGGTTGGTAGGAGCTTGTAGGGTTCCATAAGTTTCCAGAGGCTTGTGTAGGGTTCCGTAGGGGCCTGTGGTGTTCCCTAAGGGCCTGTAGAGTCTCGTACGGTTCCGTAGGGGCCTGTGGGGTTCCCTAGGGGCCTGTAGAGTCTCGTACAGTTCCGTAGGGTCCTGTAGGTTTCCATAAGCGCCCGCAGAGGTCTGAAGGGGCCCGTACTGTTCCGTAAGGATCCATAGGGCTCCGTAGAGCTTCGTAGGTTCCCTAGAGGCCTCTGGAGTACTGCAGGAGCCAGTAGTGTTCTGTAGGGGCCCGTAGGGTTCCTTCCATAGGAGCTGGCAGTGTTCCGTAGGGTCCTCTAGGGTTGAGTAAGTGCCCACAGGAGTCTGTAGGAATCCGTGGGATTCTGTAAGGTTCTGCAGGGTTCCGTAGGGGCCCGTAGAGTTCCGTAGTGGCTGGTAAAGTTCCGTAGGGCCCTGTGGGGTTCTGTATGGACCTGTAGGGTTCCATAGGGGCCTGCAGTGTTCTGTAAGTGCCCGTAGGTGTCTGTACGGGTCTGTAGGGTTCTGTAGGCACCTACAGTGTTCTGTAGGAGCCCATAGGGTTTTAGTGAGGTTCCGTTGTGTTGCTAAGGGTCTTGTAGAGTGCTGTCGGGTCCTGGAGTATTCTGTAGGGTTCCAGAGGGCCTTGTAGGGTTCCGTCAAAATCTGAAGGGTTCCCTAGGGGCCCGTAGAGTCCCATAGATTTCCGTAGGGGCCTGTAGGGTTGTTTAAGTGCCCGCAGAAGTCTGTAGGAGTCTGTGGGATTCTGTCAGATTCCGGAGGGTTCTGCAGGGTTCCGTAGGGACCCGTAGAGTTCCATAGTGGCTGGTAAAGTTCCGTAGGGCCCTGTGGGGTTCTGTATGGACCTGTAGGGTTCCGTAGGGGCCTGCAGTGTTCTGTAAGTGCCCGTAGGTGTCTGTACGGGTCTGTAGGGTTCCGTAGGCACCTGCAGTGTTCTGTAGGAGCCCATAGGGTTTTAGTGAGGTTCCGTTGTGTTGCTAAGGGTCTTGTAGAGTGCTGTCGGGTCCTGGAGTATTCTGTAGGGTTCCAGAGGGGCTCGTAGGGTTCCATCGAAATCTATAGGGTTCCCTAGGGGCCCATAGAGTCCCGTAGATTGCCGTAGGGACCTGTAGGGTTGTGTAAGTGCTCGCAGGGGTTGGTAGGAGCTTGTAGGGTTCCATAAGTTTCCAGAGGGTTGTGTAGGGTTCCGTAGGGGCCTGTGGTGTTCCCTAAGGGCCTGTAGAGTCTCGTACAGTTCTGTAGGGTCCTGTAGGTTTCCATAAGCGCCCGCAGAGGTCTGAATGGGCCCGTACTGTTCCGTGAGGATCCATAGGGCTCCGTAGAGCTTCGTAGGTTCCCTAGAGGCCTGTGGAGTACCGCAGGAGCCAGTAGTGTTCTGTAGGGGCCCGTAGGGTTCCTTCAATAGGGGCTGGCAGTGTTCCGTAGGGGCCTGTACGGTTGTGTAAGTACCCGCAGAATTCTGTAGGAGTCTGTGGGATTCTGTAAGGTTCTGCAGGGTTCCGTAGGGACCCGTAGAGTTCCGTAGTGGCTGGTAAAGTTCCGTAGGGCCCTGTGGGGTTCTGTATGGACCTGTAGGGTTCCGTAGGGGCCTGCAGGGTTCCGTAAGTGCCCGCAGGTGTCTGTAGGGTTCCGTAGGGGTCTGTAGGGTTCCGTAGGCACCTGCAGTGTTCTGTAGGAGCCCATAGGGTTTTAGTGAGGTTCCGTTGTGTTGCTAAGGGTCTTGTAGAGTGCTGTCGGGTCCTGGAGTATTCTGTAGGGTTCCAGAGGGGCTGGTAGGGTTCCGTCGAAATCTGTAGGGTTCCCTAGGGGCCCATAGAGTCCCGTAGATTGCCGTAGGGACCTGTAGGGTTGTGTAAGTGCTCGCAGGGGTTGGTAGGAGCTTGTAGGGTTCCATAAGTTTCCAGAGGCTTGTGTAGGGTTCCGTAGGGGCCTGTGGTGTTCCCTAAGGGCCTGTAGAGTCTCGTACGGTTCCGTAGGGGCCTGTGGTGTTCCCTAGGGGCCTGTAGAGTCTCGTACAGTTCCGTAGGGTCCTGTAGGTTTCCATAAGCGCCCGCAGAGGTCTGAAGGGGCCCGTACTGTTCCGTAAGGTTCCATAGGGCTCCGTAGAGCTTCGTAGGTTCCCTAGAGGCCTCTGGAGTACCGCAGGAGCCAGTAGTGTTCTGTAGGGGCCCGTAGGGTTCCTTCCATAGGAGCTGGCAGTGTTCCGTAGGGTCCTCTAGGGTTGAGTAAGTGCCCGCAGGAGTCTGTAGGAATCCGTGGGATTCTGTAAGGTTCTGCAGGGTTCCGTAGGGGCCCGTAGAGTTCCGTAGTGGCTGGTAAAGTTCCCTAGGGCCCTGTACCGTTCCGTAACTGCCTGCAAGGGTCTTTAGGCTTCCGTAAGGGCTGGCAGGGTTCCATAAAGTTCCGTGGGTTCCTGCAGAGTTCTGCAAGTGCCCGCAAGGGCCTGTAGGGGCCCACAGTGTTTCTGCCAGGTTCCGTAGAGTTCCGGAGGGGCCATATTTTTCTGTAGTGGCTGGTAGTATTCTGTAGGGGTCTGTAGGTTTCCGTAGGCACCTGCAGTGTTCTGTAGGAGCCCATAGGGTTTTAGTGAGGTTCCGTTGTGTTGCTAAGGGTTTTGTAGAGTGCTGTCGGGTCCTGGAGTATTCTGTAGGGTTCCAGAGGGGCTCGTAGGGTTCCATCGAAATCTATAGGGTTCCCTAGGGGCCCATAGAGTCCCGTAGATTGCCGTAGGGACCTGTAGGGTTGTGTAAGTGCTCGCAGGGGTTGGTAGGAGCTTGTAGGGTTCCATAAGTTTCCAGAGGGTTGTGTAGGGTTCCGTAGGGGCCTGTGGTGTTCCCTAAGGGCCTGTAGAGTCTCGTACAGTTCTGTAGGGTCCTGTAGGTTTCCATAAGCGCCCGCAGAGGTCTGAATGGGCCCGTACTGTTCCGTGAGGATCCATAGGGCTCCGTAGAGCTTCGTAGGTTCCCTAGAGGCCTGTGGAGTACCGCAGGAGCCAGTAGTGTTCTGTAGGGGCCCGTAGGGTTCCTTCAATAGGGGCTGGCAGTGTTCCGTAGGGGCCTGTACGGTTGTGTAAGTACCCGCAGAATTCTGTAGGAGTCTGTGGGATTCTGTAAGGTTCTGCAGGGTTCCGTAGGGACCCGTAGAGTTCCGTAGTGGCTGGTAAAGTTCCGTAGGGCCCTGTGGGGTTCTGTATGGACCTGTAGGGTTCCGTAGGGGCCTGCAGGGTTCCGTAAGTGCCCGCAGGTGTCTGTAGGGTTCCGTAGGGGTCTGTAGGGTTCCGTAGGCACCTGCAGTGTTCTGTAGGAGCCCATAGGGTTTTAGTGAGGTTCCGTTGTGTTGCTAAGGGTCTTGTAGAGTGCTGTCGGGTCCTGGAGTATTCTGTAGGGTTCCAGAGGGGCTCGTAGGGTTCCCTCGAAATCTGAAGGGTTCCCTAGGGGCCCATAGAGTCCCGTAGATTGCCGTAGGGACCTGTAGGGTTGTGTAAGTGCCCGCAGGGGTTGGTAGGAGCTTGTAGGGTGCCATATGTTTCCGGAGGGTTGTGTAGGGTTCCGTAGGGGCCTGTGGTGTTCCCTAGGGGCCTGTAGAGTCTCGTACAGTTCCGTAGGGTCCTGTAGGTTTCCATAAGCGCCCGCAGAGGTCTGAAGGGGCCCGTACTGTTCCGTAAGGATCCATAGGGTTCCGTAGAGCTTCGTAGGTTCCCTAGAGGCCTCTGGAGTACCGCAGGAGCCAGTAGTGTTCCGTAGGGTCCTCTAGGGTTGAGTAAGTGCCCGCAGGAGTCTGTAGGAATCCGTGGGATTCTGTAAGGTTCTGGAGGGTTCTGCAGGGTTCCGTAGGGGCCCGTAGAGTTCCATAGTGGCTGGTAAAGTTCCCTAGGGCCCTGTACCGTTCCGTAACTGCCTGCAAGGGTCTTTAGGCTTCCGTAGGGGCTGGCAGGGTTCCATAAAGTTCCGTGGGTTCCTGCAGAGTTCTGCAAGTGCCCGCAAGGGCCTGTAGGGGCCCACAGTGTTTCTGCCAGGTTCCGTAGAGTTCCGGAGGGGCCATATTTTTCTGTAGTGGCTGGTAGTATTCCGTAGGGGTCTGTAGGTTTCCGTAGGCATCTACAGTGTTCTGTAGGAGCCCATAGGGTTTTAGTGAGGTTCCGTTGTGTTGCTAAGGGTCTTGTAGAGTGCTGTCGGGTCCTGGAGTATTCTGTAGGGTTCCAGAGGGGCTGGTAGGGTTCCGTCGAAATCTGTAGGGTTCCCTAGGGGCCCATAGAGTCCCGTAGATTGCCGTAGGGACCTGTAGGGTTGTGTAAGTGCTCGCAGGGGTTGGTAGGAGCTTGTAGGGTTCCATAAGTTTCCAGAGGCTTGTGTAGGGTTCCGTAGGGGCCTGTGGTGTTCCCTAAGGGCCTGTAGAGTCTCGTACGGTTCCGTAGGGGCCTGTGGTGTTCCCTAGGGGCCTGTAGAGTCTCGTACAGTTCCGTAGGGTCCTGTAGGTTTCCATAAGCGCCCGCAGAGGTCTGAAGGGGCCCGTACTGTTCCGTAAGGATCCATAGGGCTCCGTAGAGCTTCGTAGGTTCCCTAGAGGCCTCTGGAGTACTGCAGGAGCCAGTAGTGTTCTGTAGGGGCCCGTAGGGTTCCTTCCATAGGAGCTGGCAGTGTTCCGTAGGGTCCTCTAGGGTTGAGTAAGTGCCCGCAGGAGTCTGTAGGAATCCGTGGGATTCTGTAAGGTTCTGCAGGGTTCCGTAGGGGCCCGTAGAGTTCCGTAGTGGCTGGTAAAGTTCCCTAGGGCCCTGTACCGTTCCGTAACTGCCTGCAAGGGTCTTTAGGCTTCCGTAAGGGCTGGCAGGGTTCCATAAAGTTCCGTGGGTTCCTGCAGAGTTCTGCAAGTGCCCGCAAGGGCCTGTAGGGGCCCACAGTGTTTCTGCCAGGTTCCGTAGAGTTCCGGAGGGGCCATATTTTTCTGTAGTGGCTGGTAGTATTCTGTAGGGGTCTGTAGGTTTCCGTAGGCACCTGCAGTGTTCTGTAGGAGCCCATAGGGTTTTAGTGAGGTTCCGTTGTGTTGCTAAGGGTTTTGTAGAGTGCTGTCGGGTCCTGGAGTATTCTGTAGGGTTCCAGAGGGGCTCGTAGGGTTCCATCGAAATCTATAGGGTTCCCTAGGGGCCCATAGAGTCCCGTAGATTGCCGTAGGGACCTGTAGGGTTGTGTAAGTGCTCGCAGGGGTTGGTAGGAGCTTGTAGGGTTCCATAAGTTTCCAGAGGGTTGTGTAGGGTTCCGTAGGGGCCTGTGGTGTTCCCTAAGGGCCTGTAGAGTCTCGTACAGTTCTGTAGGGTCCTGTAGGTTTCCATAAGCGCCCGCAGAGGTCTGAATGGGCCCGTACTGTTCCGTGAGGATCCATAGGGCTCCGTAGAGCTTCGTAGGTTCCCTAGAGGCCTGTGGAGTACCGCAGGAGCCAGTAGTGTTCTGTAGGGGCCCGTAGGGTTCCTTCAATAGGGGCTGGCAGTGTTCCGTAGGGGCCTGTACGGTTGTGTAAGTACCCGCAGAATTCTGTAGGAGTCTGTGGGATTCTGTAAGGTTCTGCAGGGTTCCGTAGGGACCCGTAGAGTTCCGTAGTGGCTGGTAAAGTTCCGTAGGGCCCTGTGGGGTTCTGTATGGACCTGTAGGGTTCCGTAGGGGCCTGCAGGGTTCCGTAAGTGCCCGCAGGTGTCTGTAGGGTTCCGTAGGGGTCTGTAGGGTTCCGTAGGCACCTGCAGTGTTCTGTAGGAGCCCATAGGGTTTTAGTGAGGTTCCGTTGTGTTGCTAAGGGTCTTGTAGAGTGCTGTCGGGTCCTGGAGTATTCTGTAGGGTTCCAGAGGGGCTCGTAGGGTTCCCTCGAAATCTGAAGGGTTCCCTAGGGGCCCATAGAGTCCCGTAGATTGCCGTAGGGACCTGTAGGGTTGTGTAAGTGCCCGCAGGGGTTGGTAGGAGCTTGTAGGGTGCCATATGTTTCCGGAGGGTTGTGTAGGGTTCCGTAGGGGCCTGTGGTGTTCCCTAGGGGCCTGTAGAGTCTCGTACAGTTCCGTAGGGTCCTGTAGGTTTCCATAAGCGCCCGCAGAGGTCTGAAGGGGCCCGTACTGTGCCGTAAGGATCCATAGGGTTCCGTAGAGCTTCGTAGGTTCCCTAGAGGCCTCTGGAGTACCGCAGGAGCCAGTAGTGTTCCGTAGGGTCCTCTAGGGTTGAGTAAGTGCCCGCAGGAGTCTGTAGGAATCCGTGGGATTCTGTAAGGTTCTGGAGGGTTCTGCAGGGTTCCGTAGGGGCCCGTAGAGTTCCATAGTGGCTGGTAAAGTTCCCTAGGGCCCTGTACCGTTCCGTAACTGCCTGCAAGGGTCTTTAGGCTTCCGTAGGGGCTGGCAGGGTTCCATAAAGTTCCGTGGGTTCCTGCAGAGTTCTGCAAGTGCCCGCAAGGGCCTGTAGGGGCCCACAGTGTTTCTGCCAGGTTCCGTAGAGTTCCGGAGGGGCCATATTTTTCTGTAGTGGCTGGTAGTATTCCGTAGGGGTCTGTAGGTTTCCGTAGGCATCTACAGTGTTCTGTAGGAGCCCATAGGGTTTTAGTGAGGTTCCGTTGTGTTGCTAAGGGTCTTGTAGAGTGCTGTCGGGTCCTGGAGTATTCTGTAGGGTTCCAGAGGGGCTGGTAGGGTTCCGTCGAAATCTGTAGGGTTCCCTAGGGGCCCATAGAGTCCCGTAGATTGCCGTAGGGACCTGTAGGGTTGTGTAAGTGCTCGCAGGGGTTGGTAGGAGCTTGTAGGGTTCCATAAGTTTCCAGAGGCTTGTGTAGGGTTCCGTAGGGGCCTGTGGTGTTCCCTAAGGGCCTGTAGAGTCTCGTACGGTTCCGTAGGGGCCTGTGGTGTTCCCTAGGGGCCTGTAGAGTCTCGTACAGTTCCGTAGGGTCCTGTAGGTTTCCATAAGCGCCCGCAGAGGTCTGAAGGGGCCCGTACTGTTCCGTAAGGTTCCATAGGGCTCCGTAGAGCTTCGTAGGTTCCCTAGAGGCCTCTGGAGTACCGCAGGAGCCAGTAGTGTTCTGTAGGGGCCCGTAGGGTTCCTTCCATAGGAGCTGGCAGTGTTCCGTAGGGTCCTCTAGGGTTGAGTAAGTGCCCGCAGGAGTCTGTAGGAATCCGTGGGATTCTGTAAGGTTCTGCAGGGTTCCGTAGGGGCCCGTAGAGTTCCGTAGTGGCTGGTAAAGTTCCCTAGGGCCCTGTACCGTTCCGTAACTGCCTGCAAGGGTCTTTAGGCTTCCGTAAGGGCTGGCAGGGTTCCATAAAGTTCCGTGGGTTCCTGCAGAGTTCTGCAAGTGCCCGCAAGGGCCTGTAGGGGCCCACAGTGTTTCTGCCAGGTTCCGTAGAGTTCCGGAGGGGCCATATTTTTCTGTAGTGGCTGGTAGTATTCTGTAGGGGTCTGTAGGTTTCCGTAGGCACCTGCAGTGTTCTGTAGGAGCCCATAGGGTTTTAGTGAGGTTCCGTTGTGTTGCTAAGGGTTTTGTAGAGTGCTGTCGGGTCCTGGAGTATTCTGTAGGGTTCCAGAGGGGCTCGTAGGGTTCCATCGAAATCTATAGGGTTCCCTAGGGGCCCATAGAGTCCCGTAGATTGCCGTAGGGACCTGTAGGGTTGTGTAAGTGCTCGCAGGGGTTGGTAGGAGCTTGTAGGGTTCCATAAGTTTCCAGAGGGTTGTGTAGGGTTCCGTAGGGGCCTGTGGTGTTCCCTAAGGGCCTGTAGAGTCTCGTACAGTTCTGTAGGGTCCTGTAGGTTTCCATAAGCGCCCGCAGAGGTCTGAATGGGCCCGTACTGTTCCGTGAGGATCCATAGGGCTCCGTAGAGCTTCGTAGGTTCCCTAGAGGCCTGTGGAGTACCGCAGGAGCCAGTAGTGTTCTGTAGGGGCCCGTAGGGTTCCTTCAATAGGGGCTGGCAGTGTTCCGTAGGGGCCTGTACGGTTGTGTAAGTACCCGCAGAATTCTGTAGGAGTCTGTGGGATTCTGTAAGGTTCTGCAGGGTTCCGTAGGGACCCGTAGAGTTCCGTAGTGGCTGGTAAAGTTCCGTAGGGCCCTGTGGGGTTCTGTATGGACCTGTAGGGTTCCGTAGGGGCCTGCAGGGTTCCGTAAGTGCCCGCAGGTGTCTGTAGGGTTCCGTAGGGGTCTGTAGGGTTCCGTAGGCACCTGCAGTGTTCTGTAGGAGCCCATAGGGTTTTAGTGAGGTTCCGTTGTGTTGCTAAGGGTCTTGTAGAGTGCTGTCGGGTCCTGGAGTATTCTGTAGGGTTCCAGAGGGGCTCGTAGGGTTCCCTCGAAATCTGAAGGGTTCCCTAGGGGCCCATAGAGTCCCGTAGATTGCCGTAGGGACCTGTAGGGTTGTGTAAGTGCCCGCAGGGGTTGGTAGGAGCTTGTAGGGTGCCATATGTTTCCGGAGGGTTGTGTAGGGTTCCGTAGGGGCCTGTGGTGTTCCCTAGGGGCCTGTAGAGTCTCGTACAGTTCCGTAGGGTCCTGTAGGTTTCCATAAGCGCCCGCAGAGGTCTGAAGGGGCCCGTACTGTGCCGTAAGGATCCATAGGGTTCCGTAGAGCTTCGTAGGTTCCCTAGAGGCCTCTGGAGTACCGCAGGAGCCAGTAGTGTTCCGTAGGGTCCTCTAGGGTTGAGTAAGTGCCCGCAGGAGTCTGTAGGAATCCGTGGGATTCTGTAAGGTTCTGGAGGGTTCTGCAGGGTTCCGTAGGGGCCCGTAGAGTTCCATAGTGGCTGGTAAAGTTCCCTAGGGCCCTGTACCGTTCCGTAACTGCCTGCAAGGGTCTTTAGGCTTCCGTAGGGGCTGGCAGGGTTCCATAAAGTTCCGTGGGTTCCTGCAGAGTTCTGCAAGTGCCCGCAAGGGCCTGTAGGGGCCCACAGTGTTTCTGCCAGGTTCCGTAGAGTTCCGGAGGGGCCATATTTTTCTGTAGTGGCTGGTAGTATTCCGTAGGGGTCTGTAGGTTTCCGTAGGCATCTACAGTGTTCTGTAGGAGCCCATAGGGTTTTAGTGAGGTTCCGTTGTGTTGCTAAGGGTCTTGTAGAGTGCTGTCGGGTCCTGGAGTATTCTGTAGGGTTCCAGAGGGGCTGGTAGGGTTCCGTCGAAATCTGTAGGGTTCCCTAGGGGCCCATAGAGTCCCGTAGATTGCCGTAGGGACCTGTAGGGTTGTGTAAGTGCTCGCAGGGGTTGGTAGGAGCTTGTAGGGTTCCATAAGTTTCCAGAGGCTTGTGTAGGGTTCCGTAGGGGCCTGTGGTGTTCCCTAAGGGCCTGTAGAGTCTCGTACGGTTCCGTAGGGGCCTGTGGTGTTCCCTAGGGGCCTGTAGAGTCTCGTACAGTTCCGTAGGGTCCTGTAGGTTTCCATAAGCGCCCGCAGAGGTCTGAAGGGGCCCGTACTGTTCCGTAAGGTTCCATAGGGCTCCGTAGAGCTTCGTAGGTTCCCTAGAGGCCTCTGGAGTACCGCAGGAGCCAGTAGTGTTCTGTAGGGGCCCCGTAGGGTTCCTTCCATAGGAGCTGGCAGTGTTCCGTAGGGTCCTCTAGGGTTGAGTAAGTGCCCGCAGGAGTCTGTAGGAATCCGTGGGATTCTGTAAGGTTCTGCAGGGTTCCGTAGGGGCCCGTAGAGTTCCGTAGTGGCTGGTAAAGTTCCCTAGGGCCCTGTACCGTTCCGTAACTGCCTGCAAGGGTCTTTAGGCTTCCGTAAGGGCTGGCAGGGTTCCATAAAGTTCCGTGGGTTCCTGCAGAGTTCTGCAAGTGCCCGCAAGGGCCTGTAGGGGCCCACAGTGTTTCTGCCAGGTTCCGTAGAGTTCCGGAGGGGCCATATTTTTCTGTAGTGGCTGGTAGTATTCTGTAGGGGTCTGTAGGTTTCCGTAGGCACCTGCAGTGTTCTGTAGGAGCCCATAGGGTTTTAGTGAGGTTCCGTTGTGTTGCTAAGGGTTTTGTAGAGTGCTGTCGGGTCCTGGAGTATTCTGTAGGGTTCCAGAGGGGCTCGTAGGGTTCCATCGAAATCTATAGGGTTCCCTAGGGGCCCATAGAGTCCCGTAGATTGCCGTAGGGACCTGTAGGGTTGTGTAAGTGCTCGCAGGGGTTGGTAGGAGCTTGTAGGGGTTCCATAAGTTTCCAGAGGGTTGTGTAGGGTTCCGTAGGGGCCTGTGGTGTTCCCTAAGGGCCTGTAGAGTCTCGTACAGTTCTGTAGGGTCCTGTAGGTTTCCATAAGCGCCCGCAGAGGTCTGAATGGGCCCGTACTGTTCCGTGAGGATCCATAGGGCTCCGTAGAGCTTCGTAGGTTCCCTAGAGGCCTGTGGAGTACCGCAGGAGCCAGTAGTGTTCTGTAGGGGCCCGTAGGGTTCCTTCAATAGGGGCTGGCAGTGTTCCGTAGGGGCCTGTACGGTTGTGTAAGTACCCGCAGAATTCTGTAGGAGTCTGTGGGATTCTGTAAGGTTCTGCAGGGTTCCGTAGGGACCCGTAGAGTTCCGTAGTGGCTGGTAAAGTTCCGTAGGGCCCTGTGGGGTTCTGTATGGACCTGTAGGGTTCCGTAGGGGCCTGCAGGGTTCCGTAAGTGCCCGCAGGTGTCTGTAGGGTTCCGTAGGGGTCTGTAGGGTTCCGTAGGCACCTGCAGTGTTCTGTAGGAGCCCATAGGGTTTTAGTGAGGTTCCGTTGTGTTGCTAAGGGTCTTGTAGAGTGCTGTCGGGTCCTGGAGTATTCTGTAGGGTTCCAGAGGGGCTCGTAGGGTTCCCTCGAAATCTGAAGGGTTCCCTAGGGGCCCATAGAGTCCCGTAGATTGCCGTAGGGACCTGTAGGGTTGTGTAAGTGCCCGCAGGGGGTTGGTAGGAGCTTGTAGGGTGCCATATGTTTCCGGAGGGTTTGTGTAGGGTTCCGTAGGGGCCTGTGGTGTTCCCTAGGGGCCTGTAGAGTCTCGTACAGTTCCGTAGGGTCCTGTAGGTTTCCATAAGCGCCCGCAGAGGTCTGAAGGGGCCCGTACTGTGCCGTAAGGATCCATAGGGTTCCGTAGAGCTTCGTAGGTTCCCTAGAGGCCTGTGGAGTACCGCAGGAGCCAGTAGTGTTCCGTAGGGTCCTCTAGGGTTGAGTAAGTGCCCGCAGGAGTCTGTAGGGAATCCGTGGGATTCTGTAAGGTTCTGGAGGGTTCTGCAGGGTTCCGTAGGGGCCCGTAGAGTTCCATAGTGGCTGGTAAAGTTCCCTAGGGCCCTGTACCGTTCCGTAACTGCCTGCAAGGGTCTTTAGGGCTTCCGTAAGGGCTGGCAGGGTTCCATAAAGTTCCGTGGGTTCCTGCAGAGTTCTGCAAGTGCCCGCAAGGGCCTGTAGGGGCCCACAGTGTTTCTGCCAGGTTCCGTAGAGTTCCGGAGGGGCCATATTTTTCTGTAGTGGCTGGTAGTATTCCGTAGGGGTCTGTAGGTTTCCGTAGGCATCTACAGTGTTCTGTAGGAGCCCATAGGGTTTTAGTGAGGTTCCGTTGTGTTGCTAAGGGTCTTGTAGAGTGCTGTCGGGTCCTGGAGTATTCTGTAGGGTTCCAGAGGGGCTGGTAGGGTTCCGTCGAAATCTGTAGGGTTCCCTAGGGGCCCATAGAGTCCCGTAGATTGCCGTAGGGACCTGTAGGGTTGTGTAAGTGCTCGCAGGGGTTGGTAGGAGCTTGTAGGGTTCCATAAGTTTCCAGAGGCTTGTGTAGGGTTCCGTAGGGGCCTGTGGTGTTCCCTAAGGGCCTGTAGAGTCTCGTACGGTTCCGTAGGGGCCTGTGGTGTTCCCTAGGGGCCTGTAGAGTCTCGTACAGTTCCGTAGGGTCCTGTAGGTTTCCATAAGCGCCCGCAGAGGTCTGAAGGGGCCCGTACTGTTCCGTAAGGATCCATAGGGCTCCGTAGAGCTTCGTAGGTTCCCTAGAGGCCTCTGGAGTACTGCAGGAGCCAGTAGTGTTCTGTAGGGGCCCGTAGGGTTCCTTCCATAGGAGCTGGCAGTGTTCCGTA
>NW_027415344.1:0-104373 GCF_964106895.1 Numenius arquata
GTGCTGGGAAATATGAAAAAAGGTGCTTTTGAGGATAGAGTGGCCAGGAAAGCCCGCAGCCCCAAAGTCTGGGTGGCAAGGCAAGTAGTTCCCAGAGTCCTTGAAAGAAAACAAGAGTTGTTTGGGCTGCCACCTTGGCTGTGGGAGTCAGCTCTGGATGTTCGGCATATTGGAGGCCGGAGCTGGGAAATATGAAAAAAGGTGCTTTTGAGGATAGAGTGGCCAGGAAAGCCCGCAGCCCCAAAGTCTGGGTGGCAAGGCAAGTAGTTCCCAGAGGTGTTCATAAAAAGCAAGAGTTGTTTGGGCTGCCACCTTGGGTGTGGGAGCCAGGCCAGGATGTCCGGCATATTGGAGGCCGGAGCTGGGAAATATGAAAAAAGGTGCTTTTGAGGATAGAGTGGCCAGGAAAGCCCGCAGCCCCAAAGTCTGGGTGGCAAGGCAAGTAGTTCCCAGAGGCGTTCATAAAAAGCAAGAGTTGTTCTGGCTGCCACCTTGGGTGTGGGAGCCAGGCCAGGATGTCCGGCATATTGCAGGCCGGTGCTGGGAAATATGAAAAAAGGTGCTTTTGAGGATAGAGTGGCCAGGAAAGCCCGCAGCCCCGAAGTCTGGGTGGCAAGGCAAGTAGTTCCCAGAGGTGTTCATAAAAAGCAAGAGTTGTTTGGGCTGCCACCTTGGCTGTGGGAGCCAGGCCAGGATGTCCGGCATATTGGAGGCCAGAGCTGGGAAATATGAAAAAAGGTGCTTTTGAGGATAGAGTGGCCAGGAAAGCCCGCAGCCCCAAAGTCTGGGTGGCAATGCAAGTAGTTCCCAGAGTCCTTGAAAGAAAACAAGAGTTGTTCTGGCTGCCACCTTGGCTGTGGGAGTCAGCTCCGGATGTTCGGTATATTGGAGGCCAGTGCTGGAAAATATGAAAAAAAGGTGCTTTTGAGGATAGAGTGGCCAGGAAAGCCCGCAGCCCCAAAGTCTGGGTGGCAATGCAAGTAGTTCCCAGAGGCGTTCATAAAAAGCAAGAGTTGTTTGGGCTGCCACCTTGGCTGTGGGAGCCAGGCCAGGATGTTCGGAATATTGGAGGCCAGTGCTAGGATTAAGTGAAAAAAGGTGCCTTTGAGGATAGAGTGGCCAGGAAAGCCCGCAGCCCCAAAGTCTGGGTGGCAAGGCAAGTAGTTCCCAGAGTCCTTGAAAGAAAACAAGAGTTGTTCTGGCTGCCACCTTGGCTGTGGGAGCCAGGCCAGGATGTTCGGCATATTGGAGGCCGGTGCTGGGAAATATGAAAAAAGGTGCTTTTGAGGATAGAGTGGCCAGGAAAGCCCGCAGCCCCAAAGTCTGGGTGGCAATGCAAGTAATTCCCAGAGTCCTTGAAAGAAAACAAGAGTTGTTCTGGCTGCCACCTTGGCTGTGGGAGCCAGGCCAGGATGTTCGGCATATTGGAGGCCGGAGCTGGGAAATATGAAAAAAGGTGCTTTTGAGGATAGAGTGGCCAGGAAAGCCCGCAGCCCCAAAGTCTGGGTGGCAAGGCAAGTAGTTCCCAGAGGTGTTCATAAAAAGCAAGAGTTGTTTGGGCTGCCACCTTGGCTGTGGGAGCCAGGCCAGGATGTCCGGCATATTGGAGGCCGGAGCTGGGAAATATGAAAAAAGGTGCTTTTGAGGATAGAGTGGCCAGGAAAGCCCGCAGCCCCAAAGTCTGGGTGGCAATGCAAGTAGTTCCCAGAGTCCTTGAAAGAAAACAAGAGTTGTTCTGGCTGCCACCTTGGCTTTGGGAGTCAGCTCCGGATGTTCGGCATATTGGAGGCCGATGCTGGGAAATAAGAAAAAAAGGTGCTTTTGAGGATAGAGTGGCCAGGAAAGCCCGCAGCCCCAAAGTCTGGGTGGCAAGGCAAGTAGTTCCCAGAGTCCTTGAAAGAAAACAAGAGTTGTTCTGGCTGCCACCTTGGCTGTGGGAGTCAGCTCCGGATGTTCGGCATATTGGAGGCCGGTGCTGGGAAATATGAAAAAAGGTGCTTTTGAGGATAGAGTGGCCAGGAAAGCCCGCAGCCCCAAAGTCTGGGTGGCAATGCAAGTAGTTCCCAGAGGCGTTCATAAAAAGCAAGAGTTGTTCTGGCTGCCACCTTTGCTGTGGGAGCCAGGCCAGGATGTTCGGAATATTGGAGGCAGGTGCTAGGATTAAGTGAAAAAAGGTGCCTTTGAGGATAGAGTGGCCAGGAAAGCCCGCAGCCCCATAGTCTGCGTGGCAATGCAAGTAGTTCCCAGAGTCCTTGAAAGAAAACAAGAGTTGTTCTGGCTGCCACCTTGGCTGTGGGAGCCAGGCCAGGATGTTCGGCATATTGGAGGCCGGAGCTGGGAAATATGAAAAAAGGTGCTTTTGAGGATAGAGTGGCCAGGAAAGCCCGCAGCCCCAAAGTCTGGGTGGCAAGGCAAGTAGTTCCCAGAGTCCTTGAAAGAAAACAAGAGTTGTTCTGGCTGCCACCTTGGCTGTGGGAGTCAGCTCCGGATGTTCGGAATATTGGAGGCAGGTGCTAGGATTAAGTGAAAAAAGGTGCCTTTGAGGATAGAGTGGCCAGGAAAGCCCGCAGCCCCAAAGTCTGGGTGGCAAGGCAAGTAGTTCCCAGAGGTGTTCATAAAAAGCAAGAGTTGTTTGGGCTGCCACCTTGGCTGTGGGAGCCAGGCCAGGATGTTCGGAATATTGGAGGCCGGTGCTGGGAAATATGAAAAAAGGTGCTTTTGAGGATAGAGTGGCCAGGAAAGCCCGCAGCCCCATAGTCTGCGTGGCAATGCAAGTAGTTCCCAGAGGTGTTCATAAAAAGGAAGAGTTGTTTGGGCTGCCACCTTGGGTGTGGGAGCCAGGCCAGGATGTCCGGCATATTGGAGGCCGGTGCTGGGAAATATGAAAAAAGGTGCTTTTGAGGATAGAGTGGCCAGGAAAGCCCGCAGCCCCAAAGTCTGGGTGGCAAGGCAAGTAGTTCCCAGAGTCCTTGAAAGAAAACAAGAGTTGTTCTGGCTGCCACCTTGGCTTTGGGAGTCAGCTCCGGATGTTCGGCATATTGGAGGCCGATGCTGGGAAATATGAAAAAAAGGTGCTTTTGAGGATAGAGTGGCCAGGAAAGCCCGCAGCCCCAAAGTCTGGGTGGCAAGGCAAGTAGTTCCCAGAGGTGTTCATAAAAAGCAAGAGTTGTTTGGGCTGCCACCTTGGCTGTGGGAGCCAGGCCAGGATGTTCGGCATATTGGAGGCCGGAGTTGGGAAATATGAAAAAAGGTGCTTTTGAGGATAGAGTGGCCAGGAAAGCCCGCAGCCCCAAAGTCTGGGTGGCAATGCAAGTAGTTCCCAGAGGTGTTCATAAAAAGCAAGAGTTGTTTGGGCTGCCACCTTTGCTGTGGGAGCCAGGCCAGGATGTTCGGCATATTGGAGGCCGGTGCTGGGAAATATGAAAAAAGGTGCTTTTGAGGATAGAGTGGCCAGGAAAGCCCGCAGCCCCAAAGTCTGGGTGGCAAGGCAAGTAGTTCCCAGAGTCCTTGAAAGAAAACAAGAGTTGTTCTGGCTGCCACCTTGGCTGTGGGAGCCAGGCCAGGATGTTCGGCATATTGGAGGCCGGAGCTGGGAAATATGAAAAAAGGTGCTTTTGAGGATAGAGTGGCCAGGAAAGCCCGCAGCCCCAAAGTCTGGGTGGCAAGGCAAGTAGTTCCCAGAGGTGTTCATAAAAAGCAAGAGTTGTTCTGGCTGCCACCTTGGCTGTGGGAGCCAGGCTAGGATGTTCGGCATATTGGAGGCCGGAGCTGGGAAATATGAAAAAAGGTGCTTTTGAGGATAGAGTGGCCAGGAAAGCCCGCAGCCCCAAAGTCTGGGTGGCAAGGCAAGTAGTTCCCAGAGTCCTTGAAAGAAAACAAGAGTTGTTCTGGCTGCCACCTTGGCTGTGGGAGTCAGCTCCGGATGTTCGGCATATTGGAGGCCGGTGCTGGGAAATATGAAAAAAGGTGCTTTTGAGCATAGAGTGGCCAGGAAAGCCCGCAGCCCCAAAGTCTGGGTGGCAATGCAAGTAGTTCCCAGAGTCCTTGAAAGAAAACAAGAGTTCTTCTGGCTGCCACCTTGGCTGTGGGAGCCAGGCCAGGATGTTTGGAATATTGGAGGCCGGAGCTGGGAAATATGAAAAAAGGTGCTTTTGAGGATAGAGTGGCCAGGAAAGCCCGCAGCCCCAAAGTCTGGGTGGCAAGGCAAGTAGTTCCCAGAGGTGTTCATAAAAAGCAAGAGTTGTTTGGGCTGCCACCTTGGCTGTGGGAGCCAGGCCAGGATGTTCGGAATATTGGAGGCCGGTGCTGGGAAATATGAAAAAAGGTGCTTTTGAGGATAGAGTGGCCAGGAAAGCCCGCAGCCCCATAGTCTGCGTGGCAATGCAAGTAGTTCCCAGAGGTGTTCATAAAAAGGAAGAGTTGTTTGGGCTGCCACCTTGGGTGTGGGAGCCAGGCCAGGATGTCCGGCATATTGGAGGCCGGTGCTGGGAAATATGAAAAAAGGTGCTTTTGAGGATAGAGTGGCCAGGAAAGCCCGCAGCCCCAAAGTCTGGGTGGCAATGCAAGGAGTTCCCAGAGGTGTTCATAAAAAGCAAGAGTTGTTCTGGTTGCCACCTTGGGTGTGGGAGCCAGGCCAGGATGTCTGGCATATTGGAGGCCGGAGCTGGGAAATATGGAAAAAGGTGCTTTTGAGGATAGAGTGGCCAGGAAAGCCCGCAGCCCCAAAGTCTGGGTGGCAATGCAAGTAGTTCCCAGAGTCCTTGAAAGAAAGCAAGAGTTGTTCTGGCTGCCACCTTGGCTGTGGGAGTCAGCTCCGGATGTTCGGCATATTGGAGGCCGGAGCTGGGAAATATGAAAAAAGGTGCTTTTGAGGATAGAGTGGCCAGGAAAGCCCGCAGCCCCAAAGTCTGGGTGGCAAGGCAAGTAGTTCCCAGAGGTGTTCATAAAAAGCAAGAGTTGTTTGGGCTGCCACCTTGGGTGTGGGAGCCAGGCCAGGATGTCCGGCATATTGGAGGCCGGAGCTGGGAAATATGAAAAAAGGTGCTTTTGAGGATAGAGTGGCCAGGAAAGCCCGCAGCCCCAAAGTCTGGGTGGCAAGGCAAGTAGTTCCCAGAGTCCTTGAAAGAAAACAAGAGTTGTTCTGGCTGCCACCTTGGCTTTGGGAGTCAGCACCGGATGTTCGGCATATTGGAGGCCGATGCTGGGAAATATGAAAAAAAGGTGCTTTTGAGGATAGAGTTGCCTGGAAAGCCCGCAGCCCCAAAGTCTGGGTGGCAATGCAAGTAGTTCCCAGAGGTGTTCATAAAAAGCAAGAGTTGTTCTGGCTGCCACCTTGGCTGTGGGAGCCAGGCCAGGATGTTTGGCATATTGGAGGCCGGAGCTGGGAAATATGAAAAAAGGTGCTTTTGAGGATAGAGTGGCCAGGAAAGCCCGCAGCCCCAAAGTCTGGGTGGCAATGCAAGGAGTTCCCAGAGGTGTTCATAAAAAGCAAGAGTTGTTCTGGTTGCCACCTTGGGTGTGGGAGCCAGGCCAGGATGTTCGGAATATTGGAGGCCGGTGCTGGGAAATATGAAAAAAGGTGCTTTTGAGGATAGAGTGGCCAGGAAAGCCCGCAGCCCCAAAGTCTGGGTGGCAAGGCAAGTAGTTCCCAGAGTCCTTGAAAGAAAACAAGATTGTTCTGGCTGCCACCTTGGGTGTGGGAGCCAGGCCAGGATGTTCGGCATATTGGAGGCCAGAGCTGGGAAATATGAAAAAAGGTGCTTTTGAGGATAGAGTGGCCAGGAAAGCCCGCAGCCCCGAAGTCTGGGTGGCAAGGCAAGTAGTTCCCAGAGGTGTTCATAAAAAGCAAGAGTTGTTTGGGCTGCCACCTTGGCTGTGGGAGCCAGGCCAGGATGTCCGGCATATTGGAGGCCAGAGCTGGGAAATATGAAAAAAGGTGCTTTTGAGGATAGAGTGGCCAGGAAAGCCCGCAGCCCCAAAGTCTGGGTGGCAATGCAAGTAGTTCCCAGAGTCCTTGAAAGAAAACAAGAGTTGTTCTGGCTGCCACCTTGGCTTTGGGAGTCAGCTCCGGATGTTCGGCATATTGGAGGCCGATGCTGGGAAATATGAAAAAAAGGTGCTTTTGAGGATAGAGTTGCCTGGAAAGCCCGCAGCCCCAAAGTCTGGGTGGCAATGCAAGTAGTTCCCAGAGGTGTTCATAAAAAGCAAGAGTTGTTCTGGCTGCCACCTTGGGTGTGGGAGCCAGGCCAGGATGTCCGGCATATTGGAGGCCGGAGCTGGGAAATATGAAAAAAGGTGCTTTTGAGGATAGAGTGGCCAGGAAAGCCCGCAGCCCCAAAGTCTGGGTGGCAATGCAAGGAGTTCCCAGAGGTGTTCATAAAAAGCAAGAGTTGTTCTGGTTGCCACCTTGGGTGTGGGAGCCAGTCCAGGATGTCTGGCATATTGGTGGCCGGTGCTGGGAAATATGAAAAAAGGTGCTTTTGAGGATAGAGTGGCCAGGAAAGCCCGCAGCCCCAAAGTCTGGGTGGCAAGGCAAGTAGTTCCCAGAGTCCTTGAAAGAAAACAAGAGTTGTTCTGGCTGCCACCTTGGCTGTGGGAGTCAGCTCGGGATGTTCGGCATATTGGAGGCCGGTGCTGGGAATTATGAAAAAAGGTGCTTTTGAGGATAGAGTGGCCAGGAAAGCCCGCAGCCCCAAAGTCTGGGTGGCAATGCAAGTAGTTCCCAGAGGCGTTCATAAAAAGCAAGAGTTGTTTGGGCTGCCACCTTTTCTGTGGGAGTCAGCTCTGGATGTTCGGAATATTGGAGGCAGGTGCTAGGATTAAGTGAAAAAAGGTGCTTTTGAGGATAGAGTGGCCAGGAAAGCCCGCAGCCCCAAAGTCTGGGTGGCAAGGCAAGTAGTTCCCAGAGTCCTTGAAAGAAAACAAGAGTTGTTCTGGCTGCCACCTTGGCTGTGGGAGCCAGGCCAGGATGTTCGGCATATTGGAGGCCGGAGCTGGGAAATATGAAAAAAGGTGCTTTTGAGGATAGAGTGGCCAGGAAAGCCCGCAGCCCCAAAGTCTGGGTGGCAATGCAAGTAGTTCCCAGAGTCCTTGAAAGAAAACAAGAGTTGTTCTGGCTGCCACCTTGGCTGTGGGAGTCAGCTCCGGATGTTCGGTATATTGGAGGCCAGTGCTGGGAAATATGAAAAAAAGGTGCTTTTGAGGATAGAGTGGCCAGGAAAGCCCGCAGCCCCAAAGTCTGGGTGGCAATGCAAGTAGTTCCCAGAGGCGTTCATAAAAAGCAAGAGTTCTTTGGGCTGCCACCTTTGCTGTGGGAGCCAGGCCAGGATGTTCGGAATATTGGAGGCCATTGCTAGGATTAAGTGAAAAAAGGTGCCTTTGAGGATAGAGTGGCCAGGAAAGCCCGCAGCCCCAAAGTCTGGGTGGCAAGGCAAGTAGTTCCCAGAGGTGTTCATAAAAAGCAAGAGTTGTTTGGGCTGCCACGTTGGCTGTGGGAGCCAGGCCAGGATGTCCGGCATATTGGAGGCCGGAGCTGGGAAATATGAAAAAAGGTGCTTTTGAGGATAGAGTGGCCAGGAAAGCCCGCAGCCCCATAGTCTGGGTGGCAATGCAAGTAGTTCCCAGAGTCCTTGAAAGAAAACAAGAGTTGTTCTGGCTGCCACCTTGGCTGTGGGAGTCAGCTCCGGATGTTCGGAATATTGGAGGCAGGTGCTAGGATTAAGTGAAAAAAGGTGCCTTTGAGGATAGAGTGGCCAGGAAAGCCCGCAGCCCCAAAGTCTGGGTGGCAAGGCAAGTAGTTCCCAGAGGTGTTCATAAAAAGCAAGAGTTGTTTGGGCTGCCACCTTGGCTGTGGGAGCCAGGCCAGGATGTTCGGAATATTGGAGGCCGGTGCTGGGAAATATGAAAAAAGGTGCTTTTGAGGATAGAGTGGCCAGGAAAGCCCGCAGCCCCATAGTCTGCGTGGCAATGCAAGTAGTTCCCAGAGGTGTTCATAAAAAGGAAGAGTTGTTTGGGCTGCCACCTTGGGTGTGGGAGCCAGGCCAGGATGTCCGGCATATTGGAGGCCGGTGCTGGGAAATATGAAAAAAGGTGCTTTTGAGGATAGAGTGGCCAGGAAAGCCCGCAGCCCCAAAGTCTGGGTGGCAATGCAAGGAGTTCCCAGAGGTGTTCATAAAAAGCAAGAGTTGTTCTGGTTGCCACCTTGGGTGTGGGAGCCAGGCCAGGATGTCTGGCATATTGGAGGCCGGAGCTGGGAAATATGGAAAAAGGTGCTTTTGAGGATAGAGTGGCCAGGAAAGCCCGCAGCCCCAAAGTCTGGGTGGCAATGCAAGTAGTTCCCAGAGTCCTTGAAAGAAAGCAAGAGTTGTTCTGGCTGCCACCTTGGCTGTGGGAGCCAGGCCAGGATGTTCGGCATATTGGAGGCCGGAGCTGGGAAATATGAAAAAAGGTGCTTTTGAGGATAGAGTGGCCAGGAAAGCCCGCAGCCCCAAAGTCTGGGTGGCAAGGCAAGTAGTTCCCAGAGGTGTTCATAAAAAGCAAGAGTTGTTTGGGCTGCCACCTTGGGTGTGGGAGCCAGGCCAGGATGTCCGGCATATTGGAGGCCGGAGCTGGGAAATATGAAAAAAGGTGCTTTTGAGGATAGAGTGGCCAGGAAAGCCCGCAGCCCCAAAGTCTGGGTGGCAAGGCAAGTAGTTCCCAGAGTCCTTGAAAGAAAACAAGAGTTGTTCTGGCTGCCACCTTGGCTTTGGGAGTCAGCACCGGATGTTCGGCATATTGGAGGCCGATGCTGGGAAATATGAAAAAAAGGTGCTTTTGAGGATAGAGTTGCCTGGAAAGCCCGCAGCCCCAAAGTCTGGGTGGCAATGCAAGTAGTTCCCAGAGGTGTTCATAAAAAGCAAGAGTTGTTCTGGCTGCCACCTTGGCTGTGGGAGCCAGGCCAGGATGTTCGGCATATTGGAGGCCGGAGCTGGGAAATATGAAAAAAGGTGCTTTTGAGGATAGAGTGGCCAGGAAAGCCCGCAGCCCCAAAGTCTGGGTGGCAAGGCAAGTAGTTCCCAGAGTCCTTGAAAGAAAACAAGAGTTGTTCTGGCTGCCACCTTGGCTGTGGGAGTCAGCTCCGGATGTTCGGAATATTGGAGGCAGGTGCTAGGATTAAGTGAAAAAAGGTGCCTTTGAGGATAGAGTGGCCAGGAAAGCCCGCAGCCCCAAAGTCTGGGTGGCAAGGCAAGTAGTTCCCAGAGTCCTTGAAAGAAAACAAGAGTTGTTCTGGCTGCCACCTTGGCTTTGGGAGTCAGCACCGGATGTTCGGCATATTGGAGGCCGATGCTGGGAAATATGAAAAAAAGGTGCTTTTGAGGATAGAGTGGCCAGGAAAGCCCGCAGCCCCAAAGTCTGGGTGGCAAGGCAAGTAGTTCCCAGAGGTGTTCATAAAAAGCAAGAGTTGTTTGGGCTGCCACCTTGGCTGTGGGAGCCAGGCCAGGATGTTCGGCATATTGGAGGCCGGAGTTGGGAAATATGAAAAAAGGTGCTTTTGAGGATAGAGTGGCCAGGAAAGCCCGCAGCCCCAAAGTCTGGGTGGCAATGCAAGTAGTTCCCAGAGGTGTTCATAAAAAGCAAGAGTTGTTTGGGCTGCCACCTTTGCTGTGGGAGCCAGGCCAGGATGTTCGGCATATTGGAGGCCGGTGCTGGGAAATATGAAAAAAGGTGCTTTTGAGGATAGAGTGGCCAGGAAAGCCCGCAGCCCCAAAGTCTGGGTGGCAAGGCAAGTAGTTCCCAGAGTCCTTGAAAGAAAACAAGAGTTGTTCTGGCTGCCACCTTGGCTGTGGGAGCCAGGCCAGGATGTTCGGCATATTGGAGGCCGGAGCTGGGAAATATGAAAAAAGGTGCTTTTGAGGATAGAGTGGCCAGGAAAGCCCGCAGCCCCAAAGTCTGGGTGGCAAGGCAAGTAGTTCCCAGAGGTGTTCATAAAAAGCAAGAGTTGTTCTGGCTGCCACCTTGGCTGTGGGAGCCAGGCTAGGATGTTCGGCATATTGGAGGCCGGAGCTGGGAAATATGAAAAAAGGTGCTTTTGAGGATAGAGTGGCCAGGAAAGCCCGCAGCCCCAAAGTCTGGGTGGCAAGGCAAGTAGTTCCCAGAGTCCTTGAAAGAAAACAAGAGTTGTTCTGGCTGCCACCTTGGCTGTGGGAGTCAGCTCCGGATGTTCGGCATATTGGAGGCCGGTGCTGGGAAATATGAAAAAAGGTGCTTTTGAGCATAGAGTGGCCAGGAAAGCCCGCAGCCCCAAAGTCTGGGTGGCAATGCAAGTAGTTCCCAGAGTCCTTGAAAGAAAACAAGAGTTCTTCTGGCTGCCACCTTGGCTGTGGGAGCCAGGCCAGGATGTTTGGAATATTGGAGGCCGGAGCTGGGAAATATGAAAAAAGGTGCTTTTGAGGATAGAGTGGCCAGGAAAGCCCGCAGCCCCAAAGTCTGGGTGGCAAGGCAAGTAGTTCCCAGAGGTGTTCATAAAAAGCAAGAGTTGTTTGGGCTGCCACCTTGGCTGTGGGAGCCAGGCCAGGATGTTCGGAATATTGGAGGCCGGTGCTGGGAAATATGAAAAAAGGTGCTTTTGAGGATAGAGTGGCCAGGAAAGCCCGCAGCCCCATAGTCTGCGTGGCAATGCAAGTAGTTCCCAGAGGTGTTCATAAAAAGGAAGAGTTGTTTGGGCTGCCACCTTGGGTGTGGGAGCCAGGCCAGGATGTCCGGCATATTGGAGGCCGGTGCTGGGAAATATGAAAAAAGGTGCTTTTGAGGATAGAGTGGCCAGGAAAGCCCGCAGCCCCAAAGTCTGGGTGGCAATGCAAGGAGTTCCCAGAGGTGTTCATAAAAAGCAAGAGTTGTTCTGGTTGCCACCTTGGGTGTGGGAGCCAGGCCAGGATGTCTGGCATATTGGAGGCCGGAGCTGGGAAATATGGAAAAAGGTGCTTTTGAGGATAGAGTGGCCAGGAAAGCCCGCAGCCCCAAAGTCTGGGTGGCAATGCAAGTAGTTCCCAGAGTCCTTGAAAGAAAGCAAGAGTTGTTCTGGCTGCCACCTTGGCTGTGGGAGTCAGCTCCGGATGTTCGGCATATTGGAGGCCGGAGCTGGGAAATATGAAAAAAGGTGCTTTTGAGGATAGAGTGGCCAGGAAAGCCCGCAGCCCCAAAGTCTGGGTGGCAAGGCAAGTAGTTCCCAGAGGTGTTCATAAAAAGCAAGAGTTGTTTGGGCTGCCACCTTGGGTGTGGGAGCCAGGCCAGGATGTCCGGCATATTGGAGGCCGGAGCTGGGAAATATGAAAAAAGGTGCTTTTGAGGATAGAGTGGCCAGGAAAGCCCGCAGCCCCAAAGTCTGGGTGGCAAGGCAAGTAGTTCCCAGAGTCCTTGAAAGAAAACAAGAGTTGTTCTGGCTGCCACCTTGGCTTTGGGAGTCAGCACCGGATGTTCGGCATATTGGAGGCCGATGCTGGGAAATATGAAAAAAAGGTGCTTTTGAGGATAGAGTTGCCTGGAAAGCCCGCAGCCCCAAAGTCTGGGTGGCAATGCAAGTAGTTCCCAGAGGTGTTCATAAAAAGCAAGAGTTGTTCTGGCTGCCACCTTGGCTGTGGGAGCCAGGCCAGGATGTTTGGCATATTGGAGGCCGGAGCTGGGAAATATGAAAAAAGGTGCTTTTGAGGATAGAGTGGCCAGGAAAGCCCGCAGCCCCAAAGTCTGGGTGGCAATGCAAGGAGTTCCCAGAGGTGTTCATAAAAAGCAAGAGTTGTTCTGGTTGCCACCTTGGGTGTGGGAGCCAGGCCAGGATGTCTGGCATATTGGTGGCCGGTGCTGGGAAATATGAAAAAAGGTGCTTTTGAGGATAGAGTGGCCAGGAAAGCCCGCAGCCCCAAAGTCTGGGTGGCAAGGCAAGTAGTTCCCAGAGTCCTTGAAAGAAAACAAGATTGTTCTGGCTGCCACCTTGGGTGTGGGAGCCAGGCCAGGATGTTCGGCATATTGGAGGCCAGAGCTGGGAAATATGAAAAAAGGTGCTTTTGAGGATAGAGTGGCCAGGAAAGCCCGCAGCCCCGAAGTCTGGGTGGCAAGGCAAGTAGTTCCCAGAGGTGTTCATAAAAAGCAAGAGTTGTTTGGGCTGCCACCTTGGCTGTGGGAGCCAGGCCAGGATGTCCGGCATATTGGAGGCCAGAGCTGGGAAATATGAAAAAAGGTGCTTTTGAGGATAGAGTGGCCAGGAAAGCCCGCAGCCCCAAAGTCTGGGTGGCAATGCAAGTAGTTCCCAGAGTCCTTGAAAGAAAACAAGAGTTGTTCTGGCTGCCACCTTGGCTTTGGGAGTCAGCTCCGGATGTTCGGCATATTGGAGGCCGATGCTGGGAAATATGAAAAAAAGGTGCTTTTGAGGATAGAGTTGCCTGGAAAGCCCGCAGCCCCAAAGTCTGGGTGGCAATGCAAGTAGTTCCCAGAGGTGTTCATAAAAAGCAAGAGTTGTTCTGGCTGCCACCTTGGGTGTGGGAGCCAGGCCAGGATGTCCGGCATATTGGAGGCCGGAGCTGGGAAATATGAAAAAAGGTGCTTTTGAGGATAGAGTGGCCAGGAAAGCCCGCAGCCCCAAAGTCTGGGTGGCAATGCAAGGAGTTCCCAGAGGTGTTCATAAAAAGCAAGAGTTGTTCTGGTTGCCACCTTGGGTGTGGGAGCCAGTCCAGGATGTCTGGCATATTGGTGGCCGGTGCTGGGAAATATGAAAAAAGGTGCTTTTGAGGATAGAGTGGCCAGGAAAGCCCGCAGCCCCAAAGTCTGGGTGGCAAGGCAAGTAGTTCCCAGAGTCCTTGAAAGAAAACAAGAGTTGTTCTGGCTGCCACCTTGGCTGTGGGAGTCAGCTCGGGATGTTCGGCATATTGGAGGCCGGTGCTGGGAATTATGAAAAAAGGTGCTTTTGAGGATAGAGTGGCCAGGAAAGCCCGCAGCCCCAAAGTCTGGGTGGCAATGCAAGTAGTTCCCAGAGGCGTTCATAAAAAGCAAGAGTTGTTTGGGCTGCCACCTTTTCTGTGGAGTCAGCTCTGGATGTTCGGAATATTGGAGGCAGGTGCTAGGATTAAGTGAAAAAAGGTGCTTTTGAGGATAGAGTGGCCAGGAAAGCCCGCAGCCCCAAAGTCTGGGTGGCAAGGCAAGTAGTTCCCAGAGTCCTTGAAAGAAAACAAGAGTTGTTCTGGCTGCCACCTTGGCTGTGGGAGCCAGGCCAGGATGTTCGGCATATTGGAGGCCGGAGCTGGGAAATATGAAAAAAGGTGCTTTTGAGGATAGAGTGGCCAGGAAAGCCCGCAGCCCCAAAGTCTGGGTGGCAATGCAAGTAGTTCCCAGAGTCCTTGAAAGAAAACAAGAGTTGTTCTGGCTGCCACCTTGGCTGTGGGAGTCAGCTCCGGATGTTCGGTATATTGGAGGCCAGTGCTGGGAAATATGAAAAAAAGGTGCTTTTGAGGATAGAGTGGCCAGGAAAGCCCGCAGCCCCAAAGTCTGGGTGGCAATGCAAGTAGTTCCCAGAGGCGTTCATAAAAAGCAAGAGTTGTTTGGGCTGCCACCTTTGCTGTGGGAGCCAGGCCAGGATGTTCGGAATATTGGAGGCCATTGCTAGGATTAAGTGAAAAAAGGTGCCTTTGAGGATAGAGTGGCCAGGAAAGCCCGCAGCCCCAAAGTCTGGGTGGCAAGGCAAGTAGTTCCCAGAGGTGTTCATAAAAAGCAAGAGTTGTTTGGGCTGCCACGTTGGCTGTGGGAGCCAGGCCAGGATGTCCGGCATATTGGAGGCCGGAGCTGGGAAATATGAAAAAAGGTGCTTTTGAGGATAGAGTGGCCAGGAAAGCCCGCAGCCCCATAGTCTGGGTGGCAATGCAAGTAGTTCCCAGAGTCCTTGAAAGAAAACAAGAGTTGTTCTGGCTGCCACCTTGGCTGTGGGAGTCAGCTCCGGATGTTCGGAATATTGGAGGCAGGTGCTAGGATTAAGTGAAAAAAGGTGCCTTTGAGGATAGAGTGGCCAGGAAAGCCCGCAGCCCCAAAGTCTGGGTGGCAAGGCAAGTAGTTCCCAGAGGTGTTCATAAAAAGCAAGAGTTGTTTGGGCTGCCACCTTGGCTGTGGGAGCCAGGCCAGGATGTTCGGAATATTGGAGGCCGGTGCTGGGAAATATGAAAAAAGGTGCTTTTGAGGATAGAGTGGCCAGGAAAGCCCGCAGCCCCATAGTCTGCGTGGCAATGCAAGTAGTTCCCAGAGGTGTTCATAAAAAGGAAGAGTTGTTTGGGCTGCCACCTTGGGTGTGGGAGCCAGGCCAGGATGTCCGGCATATTGGAGGCCGGTGCTGGGAAATATGAAAAAAGGTGCTTTTGAGGATAGAGTGGCCAGGAAAGCCCGCAGCCCCAAAGTCTGGGTGGCAATGCAAGGAGTTCCCAGAGGTGTTCATAAAAAGCAAGAGTTGTTCTGGTTGCCACCTTGGGTGTGGGAGCCAGGCCAGGATGTCTGGCATATTGGAGGCCGGAGCTGGGAAATATGGAAAAAGGTGCTTTTGAGGATAGAGTGGCCAGGAAAGCCCGCAGCCCCAAAGTCTGGGTGGCAATGCAAGTAGTTCCCAGAGTCCTTGAAAGAAAGCAAGAGTTGTTCTGGCTGCCACCTTGGCTGTGGGAGCCAGGCCAGGATGTTCGGCATATTGGAGGCCGGAGCTGGGAAATATGAAAAAAGGTGCTTTTGAGGATAGAGTGGCCAGGAAAGCCCGCAGCCCCAAAGTCTGGGTGGCAAGGCAAGTAGTTCCCAGAGGTGTTCATAAAAAGCAAGAGTTGTTTGGGCTGCCACCTTGGGTGTGGGAGCCAGGCCAGGATGTCCGGCATATTGGAGGCCGGAGCTGGGAAATATGAAAAAAGGTGCTTTTGAGGATAGAGTGGCCAGGAAAGCCCGCAGCCCCAAAGTCTGGGTGGCAAGGCAAGTAGTTCCCAGAGTCCTTGAAAGAAAACAAGAGTTGTTCTGGCTGCCACCTTGGCTTTGGGAGTCAGCACCGGATGTTCGGCATATTGGAGGCCGATGCTGGGAAATATGAAAAAAAGGTGCTTTTGAGGATAGAGTTGCCTGGAAAGCCCGCAGCCCCAAAGTCTGGGTGGCAATGCAAGTAGTTCCCAGAGGTGTTCATAAAAAGCAAGAGTTGTTCTGGCTGCCACCTTGGCTGTGGGAGCCAGGCCAGGATGTTTGGCATATTGGAGGCCGGAGCTGGGAAATATGAAAAAAGGTGCTTTTGAGGATAGAGTGGCCAGGAAAGCCCGCAGCCCCAAAGTCTGGGTGGCAATGCAAGTAGTTCCCAGAGGTGTTCATAAAAAGCAAGAGTTGTTCTGGTTGCCACCTTGGGTGTGGGAGCCAGGCCAGGATGTCTGGCATATTGGTGGCCGGTGCTGGGAAATATGAAAAAAGGTGCTTTTGAGGATAGAGTGGCCAGGAAAGCCCGCAGCCCCAAAGTCTGGGTGGCAAGGCAAGTAGTTCCCAGAGTCCTTGAAAGAAAACAAGAGTTGTTTGGGCTGCCACCTTGGGTGTGGGAGCCAGGCCAGGATGTTCGGCATATTGGAGGCCAGAGCTGGGAAATATGAAAAAAGGTGCTTTTGAGGATAGAGTGGCCAGGAAAGCCCGCAGCCCCGAAGTCTGGGTGGCAAGGCAAGTAGTTCCCAGAGGTGTTCATAAAAAGCAAGAGTTGTTTGGGCTGCCACCTTGGCTGTGGGAGCCAGGCCAGGATGTCCGGCATATTGGAGGCCAGAGCTGGGAAATATGAAAAAAGGTGCTTTTGAGGATAGAGTGGCCAGGAAAGCCCGCAGCCCCAAAGTCTGGGTGGCAAGGCAAGTAGTTCCCAGAGTCCTTGAAAGAAAACAAGAGTTGTTCTGGCTGCCACCTTGGCTTTGGGAGTCAGCTCCGGATGTTCGGCATATTGGAGGCCGATGCTGGGAAATATGAAAAAAAGGTGCTTTTGAGGATAGAGTTGCCTGGAAAGCCCGCAGCCCCAAAGTCTGGGTGGCAATGCAAGTAGTTCCCAGAGGTGTTCATAAAAAGCAAGAGTTGTTCTGGCTGCCACCTTGGGTGTGGGAGCCAGGCCAGGATGTCCGGCATATTGGAGGCCGGAGCTGGGAAATATGAAAAAAGGTGCTTTTGAGGATAGAGTGGCCAGGAAAGCCCGCAGCCCCAAAGTCTGGGTGGCAATGCAAGGAGTTCCCAGAGGTGTTCATAAAAAGCAAGAGTTGTTCTGGTTGCCACCTTGGGTGTGGGAGCCAGTCCAGGATGTCTGGCATATTGGTGGCCGGTGCTGGGAAATATGAAAAAAGGTGCTTTTGAGGATAGAGTGGCCAGGAAAGCCCGCAGCCCCAAAGTCTGGGTGGCAAGGCAAGTAGTTCCCAGAGTCCTTGAAAGAAAACAAGAGTTGTTCTGGCTGCCACCTTGGCTGTGGGAGTCAGCTCGGGATGTTCGGCATATTGGAGGCCGGTGCTGGGAATTATGAAAAAAGGTGCTTTTGAGGATAGAGTGGCCAGGAAAGCCCGCAGCCCCAAAGTCTGGGTGGCAATGCAAGTAGTTCCCAGAGGCGTTCATAAAAAGCAAGAGTTGTTTGGGCTGCCACCTTTTCTGTGGGAGTCAGCTCTGGATGTTCGGAATATTGGAGGCAGGTGCTAGGATTAAGTGAAAAAAGGTGCTTTTGAGGATAGAGTGGCCAGGAAAGCCCGCAGCCCCAAAGTCTGGGTGGCAAGGCAAGTAGTTCCCAGAGTCCTTGAAAGAAAACAAGAGTTGTTCTGGCTGCCACCTTGGCTGTGGGAGCCAGGCCAGGATGTTCGGCATATTGGAGGCCGGAGCTGGGAAATATGAAAAAAGGTGCTTTTGAGGATAGAGTGGCCAGGAAAGCCCGCAGCCCCAAAGTCTGGGTGGCAATGCAAGTAGTTCCCAGAGTCCTTGAAAGAAAACAAGAGTTGTTCTGGCTGCCACCTTGGCTGTGGGAGTCAGCTCCGGATGTTCGGTATATTGGAGGCCAGTGCTGGGAAATATGAAAAAAAGGTGCTTTTGAGGATAGAGTGGCCAGGAAAGCCCGCAGCCCCAAAGTCTGGGTGGCAATGCAAGTAGTTCCCAGAGGCGTTCATAAAAAGCAAGAGTTGTTTGGGCTGCCACCTTTGCTGTGGGAGCCAGGCCAGGATGTTCGGAATATTGGAGGCCATTGCTAGGATTAAGTGAAAAAAGGTGCCTTTGAGGATAGAGTGGCCAGGAAAGCCCGCAGCCCCAAAGTCTGGGTGGCAAGGCAAGTAGTTCCCAGAGGTGTTCATAAAAAGCAAGAGTTGTTTGGGCTGCCACCTTGGCTGTGGGAGCCAGGCCAGGATGTCCGGCATATTGGAGGCCGGAGCTGGGAAATATGAAAAAAGGTGCTTTTGAGGATAGAGTGGCCAGGAAAGCCCGCAGCCCCATAGTCTGGGTGGCAATGCAAGTAGTTCCCAGAGTCCTTGAAAGAAAACAAGAGTTGTTCTGGCTGCCACCTTGGCTGTGGGAGTCAGCTCCGGATGTTCGGAATATTGGAGGCAGGTGCTAGGATTAAGTGAAAAAAGGTGCCTTTGAGGATAGAGTGGCCAGGAAAGCCCGCAGCCCCAAAGTCTGGGTGGCAAGGCAAGTAGTTCCCAGAGGTGTTCATAAAAAGCAAGAGTTGTTTGGGCTGCCACCTTGGCTGTGGGAGCCAGGCCAGGATGTTCGGAATATTGGAGGCCGGTGCTGGGAAATATGAAAAAAGGTGCTTTTGAGGATAGAGTGGCCAGGAAAGCCCGCAGCCCCATAGTCTGCGTGGCAATGCAAGTAGTTCCCAGAGGTGTTCATAAAAAGGAAGAGTTGTTTGGGCTGCCACCTTGGGTGTGGGAGCCAGGCCAGGATGTCCGGCATATTGGAGGCCGGTGCTGGGAAATATGAAAAAAGGTGCTTTTGAGGATAGAGTGGCCAGGAAAGCCCGCAGCCCCAAAGTCTGGGTGGCAATGCAAGTAGTTCCCAGAGTCCTTGAAAGAAAGCAAGAGTTGTTCTGGCTGCCACCTTGGCTGTGGGAGTCAGCTCCGGATGTTCGGCATATTGGAGGCCGGAGCTGGGAAATATGAAAAAAGGTGCTTTTGAGGATAGAGTGGCCAGGAAAGCCCGCAGCCCCAAAGTCTGGGTGGCAAGGCAAGTAGTTCCCAGAGGTGTTCATAAAAAGCAAGAGTTGTTTGGGCTGCCACCTTGGGTGTGGGAGCCAGGCCAGGATGTCCGGCATATTGGAGGCCGGAGCTGGGAAATATGAAAAAAGGTGCTTTTGAGGATAGAGTGGCCAGGAAAGCCCGCAGCCCCAAAGTCTGGGTGGCAAGGCAAGTAGTTCCCAGAGTCCTTGAAAGAAAACAAGAGTTGTTCTGGCTGCCACCTTGGCTTTGGGAGTCAGCACCGGATGTTCGGCATATTGGAGGCCGATGCTGGGAAATATGAAAAAAAGGTGCTTTTGAGGATAGAGTTGCCTGGAAAGCCCGCAGCCCCAAAGTCTGGGTGGCAATGCAAGTAGTTCCCAGAGGTGTTCATAAAAAGCAAGAGTTGTTCTGGCTGCCACCTTGGGTGTGGGAGCCAGGCCAGGATGTTTGGCATATTGGAGGCCAGAGCTGGGAAATATGAAAAAAGGTGCTTTTGAGGATAGAGTGGCCAGGAAAGCCCGCAGCCCCAAAGTCTGGGTGGCAATGCAAGGAGTTCCCAGAGGTGTTCATAAAAAGCAAGAGTTGTTCTGGTTGCCACCTTGGGTGTGGGAGCCAGGCCAGGATGTCTGGCATATTGGTGGCCGGTGCTGGGAAATATGAAAAAAGGTGCTTTTGAGGATAGAGTGGCCAGGAAAGCCCGCAGCCCCAAAGTCTGGGTGGCAAGGCAAGTAGTTCCCAGAGTCCTTGAAAGAAAACAAGATTGTTCTGGCTGCCACCTTGGGTGTGGGAGCCAGGCCAGGATGTTCGGCATATTGGAGGCCAGAGCTGGGAAATATGAAAAAAGGTGCTTTTGAGGATAGAGTGGCCAGGAAAGCCCGCAGCCCCAAAGTCTGGGTGGCAAGGCAAGTAGTTCCCAGAGGTGTTCATAAAAAGCAAGAGTTGTTTGGGCTGCCACCTTGGCTGTGGGAGCCAGGCCAGGATGTCCGGCATATTGGAGGCCAGAGCTGGGAAATATGAAAAAAGGTGCTTTTGAGGATAGAGTGGCCAGGAAAGCCCGCAGCCCCAAAGTCTGGGTGGCAATGCAAGTAGTTCCCAGAGTCCTTGAAAGAAAACAAGAGTTGTTCTGGCTGCCACCTTGGCTTTGGGAGTCAGCACCGGATGTTCGGCATATTGGAGGCCGATGCTGGGAAATATGAAAAAAAGGTGCTTTTGAGGATAGAGTTGCCTGGAAAGCCCGCAGCCCCAAAGTCTGGGTGGCAATGCAAGTAGTTCCCAGAGGTGTTCATAAAAAGCAAGAGTTGTTCTGGCTGCCACCTTGGGTGTGGGAGCCAGGCCAGGATGTCCGGCATATTGGAGGCCGGAGCTGGGAAATATGAAAAAAGGTGCTTTTGAGGATAGAGTGGCCAGGAAAGCCCGCAGCCCCAAAGTCTGGGTGGCAATGCAAGGAGTTCCCAGAGGTGTTCATAAAAAGCAAGAGTTGTTCTGGTTGCCACCTTGGGTGTGGGAGCCAGTCCAGGATGTCTGGCATATTGGTGGCCGGTGCTGGGAAATATGAAAAAAGGTGCTTTTGAGGATAGAGTGGCCAGGAAAGCCCGCAGCCCCAAAGTCTGGGTGGCAAGGCAAGTAGTTCCCAGAGTCCTTGAAAGAAAACAAGAGTTGTTCTGGCTGCCACCTTGGCTGTGGGAGTCAGCTCGGGATGTTCGGCATATTGGAGGCCGGTGCTGGGAATTATGAAAAAAGGTGCTTTTGAGGATAGAGTGGCCAGGAAAGCCCGCAGCCCCAAAGTCTGGGTGGCAATGCAAGTAGTTCCCAGAGGCGTTCATAAAAAGCAAGAGTTGTTTGGGCTGCCACCTTTTCTGTGGGAGTCAGCTCTGGATGTTCGGAATATTGGAGGCAGGTGCTAGGATTAAGTGAAAAAAGGTGCTTTTGAGGATAGAGTGGCCAGGAAAGCCCGCAGCCCCAAAGTCTGGGTGGCAAGGCAAGTAGTTCCCAGAGTCCTTGAAAGAAAACAAGAGTTGTTCTGGCTGCCACCTTGGCTGTGGGAGCCAGGCCAGGATGTTCGGCATATTGGAGGCCGGAGCTGGGAAATATGAAAAAAGGTGCTTTTGAGGATAGAGTGGCCAGGAAAGCCCGCAGCCCCAAAGTCTGGGTGGCAATGCAAGTAGTTCCCAGAGTCCTTGAAAGAAAACAAGAGTTGTTCTGGCTGCCACCTTGGCTGTGGGAGTCAGCTCCGGATGTTCGGTATATTGGAGGCCAGTGCTGGGAAATATGAAAAAAAGGTGCTTTTGAGGATAGAGTGGCCAGGAAAGCCCGCAGCCCCAAAGTCTGGGTGGCAATGCAAGTAGTTCCCAGAGGCGTTCATAAAAAGCAAGAGTTGTTTGGGCTGCCACCTTTGCTGTGGGAGCCAGGCCAGGATGTTCGGAATATTGGAGGCCATTGCTAGGATTAAGTGAAAAAAGGTGCCTTTGAGGATAGAGTGGCCAGGAAAGCCTGCAGCCCCAAAGTCTGGGTGGCAATGCAAGTAGTTCCCAGAGTCCTTGAAAGAAAACAAGAGTTGTTCTGGCTGCCACCTTGGCTGTGGGAGCCAGGCCAGGATGTTCGGCATATTGGAGGCCGGTGCTGGGAAATATGAAAAAAGGTGCTTTTGAGGATAGAGTGGCCAGGAAAGCCCGCAGCCCCAAAGTCTGGGTGGCAATGCAAGTAATTCCCAGAGTCCTTGAAAGAAAACAAGAGTTGTTCTGGCTGCCACCTTGGGTGTGGGAGCCAGGCCAGGATGTTCGGAATATTGGAGGCCGGAGCTGGGAAATATGAAAAAAGGTGCTTTTGAGGATAGAGTGGCCAGGAAAGCCCGCAGCCCCAAAGTCTGGGTGGCAAGGCAAGTAGTTCCCAGAGGTGTTCATAAAAAGCAAGAGTTGTTTGGGCTGCCACCTTGGCTGTGGGAGCCAGGCCAGGATGTCCGGCATATTGGAGGCTGGAGCTGGGAAATATGAAAAAAGGTGCTTTTGAGGATAGAGTGGCCAGGAAAGCCCGCAGCCCCAAAGTCTGGGTGGCAATGCAAGTAGTTCCCAGAGTCCTTGAAAGAAAACAAGAGTTGTTCTGGCTGCCACCTTGGCTTTGGGAGTCAGCTCCGGATGTTCGGCATATTGGAGGCCGATGCTGGGAAATATGAAAAAAAGGTGCTTTTGAGGATAGAGTGGCCAGGAAAGCCCGCAGCCCCAAAGTCTGGGTGGCAAGGCAAGTAGTTCCCAGAGGTGTTCATAAAAAGCAAGAGTTGTTTGGGCTGCCACCTTGGCTGTGGGAGCCAGGCCAGGATGTTCGGAATATTGGAGGCCGGAGCTGGGAAATATGAAAAAAGGTGCTTTTGAGGATAGAGTGGCCAGGAAAGCCCGCAGCCCCAAAGTCTGGGTGGCAATGCAAGTAGTTCCCAGAGGTGTTCATAAAAAGCAAGAGTTGTTTGGGCTGCCACCTTTGCTGTGGGAGCCAGGCCAGGATGTCCGGCATATTGGAGGCCGGTGCTGGGAAATATGAAAAAAGGTGCTTTTGAGGATAGAGTGGCCAGGAAAGCCCGCAGCCCCAAAGTCTGGGTGGCAATGCAAGTAGTTCCCAGAGTCCTTGAAAGAAAACAAGAGTTGTTCTGGCTGCCACCTTGGCTTTGGGAGTCAGCTCCGGATGTTCGGCATATTGGAGGCCGATGCTGGGAAATATGAAAAAAAGGTGCTTTTGAGGATAGAGTTGCCTGGAAAGCCCGCAGCCCCAAAGTCTGGGTGGCAATGCAAGTAGTTCCCAGAGGTGTTCATAAAAAGCAAGAGTTGTTCTGGCTGCCACCTTGGGTGTGGGAGCCATGCCAGGATGTCCGGCATATTGGAGGCCGGTGCTGAGAAATATGAAAAAAGGTGCTTTTGAGGATAGAGTGGCCAGGAAAGCCCGCAGCCCCAAAGTCTGGGTGGCAATGCAAGGAGTTCCCAGAGGTGTTCATAAAAAGCAAGAGTTGTTCTGGTTGCCACCTTGGGTGTGGGAGCCAGGCCAGGATGTCTGGCATATTGGTGGCCGGTGCTGGGAAATATGAAAAAAGGTGCTTTTGAGGATAGAGTGGCCAGGAAAGCCCGCAGCCCCAAAGTCTGGGTGGCAAGGCAAGTAGTTCCCAGAGTCCTTGAAAGAAAACAAGAGTTGTTCTGGCTGCCACCTTGGCTGTGGGAGTCAGCTCGGGATGTTCGGCATATTGGAGGCCGGTGCTGGGAAATATGAAAAAAGGTGCTTTTGAGGATAGAGTGGCCAGGAAAGCCCGCAGCCCCAAAGTCTGGGTGGCAATGCAAGTAGTTCCCAGAGGCGTTCATAAAAAGCAAGAGTTGTTTGGGCTGCCACCTTTTCTGTGGGAGTCAGCTCTGGATGTTCGGAATATTGGAGGCAGGTGCTAGGATTAAGTGAAAAAAGGTGCTTTTGAGGATAGAGTGGCCAGGAAAGCCCGCAGCCCCAAAGTCTGGGTGGCAATGCAAGTAGTTCCCAGAGTCCTTGAAAGAAAACAAGAGTTGTTCTGGCTGCCACCTTGGCTGTGGGAGTCAGCTCCGGATGTTCGGTATATTGGAGGCCAGTGCTGGGAAATATGAAAAAAAGGTGCTTTTGAGGATAGAGTGGCCAGGAAAGCCCGCAGCCCCAAAGTCTGGGTGGCAATGCAAGTAGTTCCCAGAGGCGTTCATAAAAAGCAAGAGTTGTTTGGGCTGCCACCTTTGCTGTGGGAGCCAGGCCAGGATGTTCGGAATATTGGAGGCCATTGCTAGGATTAAGTGAAAAAAGGTGCCTTTGAGGATAGAGTGGCCAGGAAAGCCTGCAGCCCCAAAGTCTGGGTGGCAATGCAAGTAATTCCCAGAGTCCTTGAAAGAAAACAAGAGTTGTTCTGGCTGCCACCTTGGGTGTGGGAGCCAGGCCAGGATGTTCGGAATATTGGAGGCCGGAGCTGGGAAATATGAAAAAAGGTGCTTTTGAGGATAGAGTGGCCAGGAAAGCCCGCAGCCCCAAAGTCTGGGTGGCAAGGCAAGTAGTTCCCAGAGGTGTTCATAAAAAGCAAGAGTTGTTTGGGCTGCCACCTTGGCTGTGGGAGCCAGGCCAGGATGTCCGGCATATTGGAGGCCGGAGCTGGGAAATATGAAAAAAGGTGCTTTTGAGGATAGAGTGGCCAGGAAAGCCCGCAGCCCCAAAGTCTGGGTGGCAATGCAAGTAGTTCCCAGAGTCCTTGAAAGAAAACAAGAGTTGTTCTGGCTGCCACCTTGGCTTTGGGAGTCAGCTCCGGATGTTCGGCATATTGGAGGCCGATGCTGGGAAATATGAAAAAAAGGTGCTTTTGAGGATAGAGTGGCCAGGAAAGCCCGCAGCCCCAAAGTCTGGGTGGCAAGGCAAGTAGTTCCCAGAGGTGTTCATAAAAAGCAAGAGTTGTTTGGGCTGCCACCTTGGCTGTGGGAGCCAGGCCAGGATGTTCGGAATATTGGAGGCCGGAGCTGGGAAATATGAAAAAAGGTGCTTTTGAGGATAGAGTGGCCAGGAAAGCCCGCAGCCCCAAAGTCTGGGTGGCAATGCAAGTAGTTCCCAGAGGTGTTCATAAAAAGCAAGAGTTGTTTGGGCTGCCACCTTTGCTGTGGGAGCCAGGCCAGGATGTCCGGCATATTGGAGGCCGGTGCTGGGAAATATGAAAAAAGGTGCTTTTGAGGATAGAGTGGCCAGGAAAGCCCGCAGCCCCAAAGTCTGGGTGGCAATGCAAGTAGTTCCCAGAGTCCTTGAAAGAAAACAAGAGTTGTTCTGGCTGCCACCTTGGCTTTGGGAGTCAGCTCCGGATGTTCGGCATATTGGAGGCCGATGCTGGGAAATATGAAAAAAAGGTGCTTTTGAGGATAGAGTTGCCTGGAAAGCCCGCAGCCCCAAAGTCTGGGTGGCAATGCAAGTAGTTCCCAGAGGTGTTCATAAAAAGCAAGAGTTGTTCTGGCTGCCACCTTGGGTGTGGGAGCCATGCCAGGATGTCCGGCATATTGGAGGCCGGTGCTGAGAAATATGAAAAAAGGTGCTTTTGAGGATAGAGTGGCCAGGAAAGCCCGCAGCCCCAAAGTCTGGGTGGCAATGCAAGGAGTTCCCAGAGGTGTTCATAAAAAGCAAGAGTTGTTCTGGTTGCCACCTTGGGTGTGGGAGCCAGGCCAGGATGTCTGGCATATTGGTGGCCGGTGCTGGGAAATATGAAAAAAGGTGCTTTTGAGGATAGAGTGGCCAGGAAAGCCCGCAGCCCCAAAGTCTGGGTGGCAAGGCAAGTAGTTCCCAGAGTCCTTGAAAGAAAACAAGAGTTGTTCTGGCTGCCACCTTGGCTGTGGGAGTCAGCTCGGGATGTTCGGCATATTGGAGGCCGGTGCTGGGAAATATGAAAAAAGGTGCTTTTGAGGATAGAGTGGCCAGGAAAGCCCGCAGCCCCAAAGTCTGGGTGGCAATGCAAGTAGTTCCCAGAGGCGTTCATAAAAAGCAAGAGTTGTTTGGGCTGCCACCTTTTCTGTGGGAGTCAGCTCTGGATGTTCGGAATATTGGAGGCAGGTGCTAGGATTAAGTGAAAAAAGGTGCTTTTGAGGATAGAGTGGCCAGGAAAGCCCGCAGCCCCAAAGTCTGGGTGGCAAGGCAAGTAGTTCCCAGAGTCCTTGAAAGAAAACAAGAGTTGTTCTGGCTGCCACCTTGGCTGTGGGAGCCAGGCCAGGATGTTCGGCATATTGGAGGCCGGAGCTGGGAAATATGAAAAAAGGTGCTTTTGAGGATAGAGTGGCCAGGAAAGCCCGCAGCCCCAAAGTCTGGGTGGCAATGCAAGTAGTTCCCAGAGTCCTTGAAAGAAAACAAGAGTTGTTCTGGCTGCCACCTTGGCTGTGGGAGTCAGCTCCGGATGTTCGGTATATTGGAGGCCAGTGCTGGGAAATATGAAAAAAAGGTGCTTTTGAGGATAGAGTGGCCAGGAAAGCCCGCAGCCCCAAAGTCTGGGTGGCAATGCAAGTAGTTCCCAGAGGCGTTCATAAAAAGCAAGAGTTGTTTGGGCTGCCACCTTTGCTGTGGGAGCCAGGCCAGGATGTTCGGAATATTGGAGGCCATTGCTAGGATTAAGTGAAAAAAGGTGCCTTTGAGGATAGAGTGGCCAGGAAAGCCTGCAGCCCCAAAGTCTGGGTGGCAATGCAAGTAGTTCCCAGAGTCCTTGAAAGAAAACAAGAGTTGTTCTGGCTGCCACCTTGGCTGTGGGAGCCAGGCCAGGATGTTCGGCATATTGGAGGCCGGTGCTGGGAAATATGAAAAAAGGTGCTTTTGAGGATAGAGTGGCCAGGAAAGCCCGCAGCCCCAAAGTCTGGGTGGCAATGCAAGTAATTCCCAGAGTCCTTGAAAGAAAACAAGAGTTGTTCTGGCTGCCACCTTGGGTGTGGGAGCCAGGCCAGGATGTTCGGAATATTGGAGGCCGGAGCTGGGAAATATGAAAAAAGGTGCTTTTGAGGATAGAGTGGCCAGGAAAGCCCGCAGCCCCAAAGTCTGGGTGGCAAGGCAAGTAGTTCCCAGAGGTGTTCATAAAAAGCAAGAGTTGTTTGGGCTGCCACCTTGGCTGTGGGAGCCAGGCCAGGATGTCCGGCATATTGGAGGCCGGAGCTGGGAAATATGAAAAAAGGTGCTTTTGAGGATAGAGTGGCCAGGAAAGCCCGCAGCCCCAAAGTCTGGGTGGCAATGCAAGTAGTTCCCAGAGTCCTTGAAAGAAAACAAGAGTTGTTCTGGCTGCCACCTTGGCTTTGGGAGTCAGCTCCGGATGTTCGGCATATTGGAGGCCGATGCTGGGAAATATGAAAAAAAGGTGCTTTTGAGGATAGAGTGGCCAGGAAAGCCCGCAGCCCCAAAGTCTGGGTGGCAAGGCAAGTAGTTCCCAGAGGTGTTCATAAAAAGCAAGAGTTGTTTGGGCTGCCACCTTGGCTGTGGGAGCCAGGCCAGGATGTTCGGAATATTGGAGGCCGGAGCTGGGAAATATGAAAAAAGGTGCTTTTGAGGATAGAGTGGCCAGGAAAGCCCGCAGCCCCAAAGTCTGGGTGGCAATGCAAGTAGTTCCCAGAGGTGTTCATAAAAAGCAAGAGTTGTTTGGGCTGCCACCTTTGCTGTGGGAGCCAGGCCAGGATGTCCGGCATATTGGAGGCCGGTGCTGGGAAATATGAAAAAAGGTGCTTTTGAGGATAGAGTGGCCAGGAAAGCCCGCAGCCCCAAAGTCTGGGTGGCAATGCAAGTAGTTCCCAGAGTCCTTGAAAGAAAACAAGAGTTGTTCTGGCTGCCACCTTGGCTTTGGGAGTCAGCTCCGGATGTTCGGCATATTGGAGGCCGATGCTGGGAAATATGAAAAAAAGGTGCTTTTGAGGATAGAGTTGCCTGGAAAGCCCGCAGCCCCAAAGTCTGGGTGGCAATGCAAGTAGTTCCCAGAGGTGTTCATAAAAAGCAAGAGTTGTTCTGGCTGCCACCTTGGGTGTGGGAGCCATGCCAGGATGTCCGGCATATTGGAGGCCGGTGCTGGGAAATATGAAAAAAGGTGCTTTTGAGGATAGAGTGGCCAGGAAAGCCCGCAGCCCCAAAGTCTGGGTGGCAATGCAAGGAGTTCCCAGAGGTGTTCATAAAAAGCAAGAGTTGTTCTGGTTGCCACCTTGGGTGTGGGAGCCAGGCCAGGATGTCTGGCATATTGGTGGCCGGTGCTGGGAAATATGAAAAAAGGTGCTTTTGAGGATAGAGTGGCCAGGAAAGCCCGCAGCCCCAAAGTCTGGGTGGCAAGGCAAGTAGTTCCCAGAGTCCTTGAAAGAAAACAAGAGTTGTTCTGGCTGCCACCTTGGCTGTGGGAGTCAGCTCCGGATGTTCGGCATATTGGAGGCCGTTGCTGGGAAATATGAAAAAAGGTGCTTTTGAGGATAGAGTGGCCAGGAAAGCCCGCAGCCCCAAAGTCTGGGTGGCAATGCAAGTAGTTCCCAGAGGCGTTCATAAAAAGCAAGAGTTGTTTGGGCTGCCACCTTTTCTGTGGGAGTCAGCTCCGGATGTTCGGCATATTGGAGGCCAGTGCTGGGAAATATGAAAAAAAGGTGCTTTTGAGGATAGAGTGGCCAGGAAAGCCCGCAGCCCCAAAGTCTGGGTGGCAATGCAAGTAGTTCCCAGAGGCGTTCATAAAAAGCAAGAGTTGTTTGGGCTGCCACCTTGGCTGTGGGAGCCAGGCCAGGATGTTCGGAATATTGGAGGCCAGTGCTAGGATTAAGTGAAAAAAGGTGCCTTTGAGGATAGAGTGGCCAGGAAAGCCCGCAGCCCCGAAGTCTGGGTGGCAAGGCAAGTAGTTCCCAGAGTCCTTGAAAGAAAACAAGAGTTGTTCTGGCTGCCACCTTGGCTGTGGGAGCCAGGCCAGGATGTTCGGCATATTGGAGGCCGGTGCTGGGAAATATGAAAAAAGGTGCTTTTGAGGATAGAGTGGCCAGGAAAGCCCGCAGCCCCAAAGTCTGGGTGGCAATGCAAGTAATTCCCAGAGTCCTTGAAAGAAAACAAGAGTTGTTTGGGCTGCCACCTTGGCTGTGGGAGTCAGCTCCGGATGTTCGGCATATTGGAGGCCGGAGCTGGGAAATATGAAAAAAGGTGCTTTTGAGGATAGAGTGGCCAGGAAAGCCCGCAGCCCCAAAGTCTGGGTGGCAATGCAAGGAGTTCCCAGAGGTGTTCATAAAAAGCAAGAGTTGTTCTGGTTGCCACCTTGGGTGTGGGAGCCAGGCCAGGATGTCTGGCATATTGGTGGCTGGAGCTGGGAAATATGAAAAAAGGTGCTTTTGAGGATAGAGTGGCCAGGAAAGCCCGCAGCCCCAAAGTCTGGGTGGCAAGGCAAGTAGTTCCCAGAGTCCTTGAAAGAAAACAAGAGTTGTTCTGGCTGCCACCTTGGCTGTGGGAGTCAGCTCCGGATGTTCGGCATATTGGAGGCCGGTGCTGGGAAATATGAAAAAAGGTGCTTTTGAGGATAGAGTGGCCAGGAAAGCCCGCAGCCCCAAAGTCTGGGTGGCAATGCAAGTAGTTCCCAGAGGCGTTCATAAAAAGCAAGAGTTGTTCTGGCTGCCACCTTTTCTGTGGGAGTCAGCTCCGGATGTTCGGCATATTGGAGGCCAGTGCTGGGAAATATGAAAAAAAGGTGCTTTTGAGGATAGAGTGGCCAGGAAAGCCCGCAGCCCCAAAGTCTGGGTGGCAATGCAAGTAGTTCCCAGAGGCGTTCATAAAAAGCAAGAGTTGTTTGGGCTGCCACCTTTGCTGTGGGAGCCAGGCCAGGATGTTCGGAATATTGGAGGCCAGTGCTAGGATTAAGTGAAAAAAGGTGCCTTTGAGGATAGAGTGGCCAGGAAAGCCCGCAGCCCCGAAGTCTGGGTGGCAAGGCAAGTAGTTCCCAGAGTCCTTGAAAGAAAACAAGAGTTGTTCTGGCTGCCACCTTGGCTGTGGGAGCCAGGCCAGGATGTTCGGCATATTGGAGGCCGGTGCTGGGAAATATGAAAAAAGGTGCTTTTGAGGATAGAGTGGCCAGGAAAGCCCGCAGCCCCAAAGTCTGGGTGGCAAGGCAAGTAATTCCCAGAGTCCTTGAAAGAAAACAAGAGTTGTTTGGGCTGCCACCTTGGCTGTGGGAGTCAGCTCTGGATGTTCGGCATATTGGAGGCCGGAGCTGGGAAATATGAAAAAAGGTGCTTTTGAGGATAGAGTGGCCAGGAAAGCCTGCAGCCCCAAAGTCTGGGTGGCAAGGCAAGTAGTTCCCAGAGGTGTTCATAAAAAGCAAGAGTTGTTTGGGCTGCCACCTTGGGTGTGGGAGCCAGGCCAGGATGTCCGGCATATTGGAGGCCGGAGCTGGGAAATATGAAAAAAGGTGCTTTTGAGGATAGAGTGGCCAGGAAAGCCCGCAGCCCCAAAGTCTGGGTGGCAAGGCAAGTAGTTCCCAGAGTCCTTGAAAGAAAACAAGAGTTGTTCTGGCTGCCACCTTGGCTTTGGGAGTCAGCACCGGATGTTCGGCATATTGGAGGCCGATGCTGGGAAATATGAAAAAAAGGTGCTTTTGAGGATAGAGTTGCCTGGAAAGCCCGCAGCCCCAAAGTCTGGGTGGCAATGCAAGTAGTTCCCAGAGGCGTTCATAAAAAGCAAGAGTTGTTTGGGCTGCCACCTTGGCTGTGGGAGCCAGGCCAGGATGTTTGGCATATTGGAGGCCGGAGCTGGGAAATATGAAAAAAGGTGCTTTTGAGGATAGAGTGGCCAGGAAAGCCCGCAGCCCCAAAGTCTGGGTGGCAAGGCAAGTAGTTCCCAGAGGTGTTCATAAAAAGCAAGAGTTGTTTGGGCTGCCACCTTGGGTGTGGGAGCCAGGCCAGGATGTCCGGCATATTGCAGGCCGGTGCTGGGAAATATGAAAAAAGGTGCTTTTGAGGATAGAGTGGCCAGGAAAGCCCGCAGCCCCAAAGTCTGGGTGGCAATGCAAGGAGTTCCCAGAGGTGTTCATAAAAAGCAAGAGTTGTTCTGGTTGCCACCTTGGGTGTGGGAGCCAGTCCAGGATGTCTGGCATATTGGTGGCCGGTGCTGGGAAATATGAAAAAAGGTGCTTTTGAGGATAGAGTGGCCAGGAAAGCCCGCAGCCCCAAAGTCTGGGTGGCAAGGCAAGAAGTTCCCAGAGTCCTTGAAAGAAAACAAGATTGTTCTGGCTGCCACCTTGGGTGTGGGAGCCAGGCCAGGATGTTCGGCATATTGGAGGCCAGAGCTGGGAAATATGAAAAAAGGTGCTTTTGAGGATAGAGTGGCCAGGAAAGCCCGCAGCCCCGAAGTCTGGGTGGCAAGGCAAGTAGTTCCCAGAGGTGTTCATAAAAAGCAAGAGTTGTTTGGGCTGCCACCTTGGCTGTGGGAGCCAGGCCAGGATGTCCGGCATATTGGAGGCCAGAGCTGGGAAATATGAAAAAAGGTGCTTTTGAGGATAGAGTGGCCAGGAAAGCCCGCAGCCCCAAAGTCTGGGTGGCAATGCAAGTAGTTCCCAGAGTCCTTGAAAGAAAACAAGAGTTGTTCTGGCTGCCACCTTGGCTGTGGGAGTCAGCTCCGGATGTTCGGTATATTGGAGGCCAGTGCTGGAAAATATGAAAAAAAGGTGCTTTTGAGGATAGAGTGGCCAGGAAAGCCCGCAGCCCCAAAGTCTGGGTGGCAATGCAAGTAGTTCCCAGAGGCGTTCATAAAAAGCAAGAGTTGTTTCGGCTGCCACCTTGGCTGTGGGAGCCAGGCCAGGATGTTCGGAATATTGGAGGCCAGTGCTAGGATTAAGTGAAAAAAGGTGCCTTTGAGGATAGAGTGGCCAGGAAAGCCCGCAGCCCCAAAGTCTGGGTGGCAAGGCAAGTAGTTCCCAGAGTCCTTGAAAGAAAACAAGAGTTGTTCTGGCTGCCACCTTGGCTGTGGGAGCCAGGCCAGGATGTTCGGCATATTGGAGGCCGGAGCTGGGAAATATGAAAAAAGGTGCTTTTGAGGATAGAGTGGCCAGGAAAGTCCGCAGCCCCAAAGTCTGGGTGGCAAGGCAAGTAGTTCCCAGAGGTGTTCATAAAAAGCAAGAGTTGTTTGGGCTGCCACCTTGGCTGTGGGAGCCAGGCCAGGATGTCCGGCATATTGGAGGCCGGAGCTGGGAAATATGAAAAAAGGTGCTTTTGAGGATAGAGTGGCCAGGAAAGCCCGCAGCCCCAAAGTCTGGGTGGCAAGGCAAGTAGTTCCCAGAGTCCTTGAAAGAAAACAAGAGTTGTTCTGGCTGCCACCTTGGCTGTGGGAGTCAGCTCCGGATGTTCGGCATATTGGAGGCCGATGCTGGGAAATATGAAAAAAAGGTGCTTTTGAGGATAGAGTGGCCAGGAAAGCCCGCAGCCCCAAAGTCTGGGTGGCAAGGCAAGTAGTTCCCAGAGGTGTTCATAAAAAGCAAGAGTTGTTTGGGCTGCCACCTTGGCTGTGGGAGCCAGGCCAGGATGTTCGGCATATTGGAGGCCGGAGCTGGGAAATATGAAAAAAGGTGCTTTTGAGCATAGAGTGGCCAGGAAAGCCCGCAGCCCCAAAGTCTGGGTGGCAAGGCAAGTAGTTCCCAGAGTCCTTGAAAGAAAACAAGAGTTGTTCTGGCTGCCACCTTGGCTGTGGGAGCCAGGCCAGGATGTTCGGCATATTGGAGGCCGGAGCTGGGAAATATGAAAAAAGGTGCTTTTGAGGATAGAGTGGCCAGGAAAGCCCGCAGCCCCAAAGTCTGGGTGGCAAGGCAAGTAGTTCCCAGAGGTGTTCATAAAAAGCAAGAGTTGTTCTGGCTGCCACCTTGGCTGTGGGAGCCAGGCTAGGATGTTCGGCATATTGGAGGCCGGAGCTGGGAAATATGAAAAAAGGTGCTTTTGAGGATAGAGTGGCCAGGAAAGCCCGCAGCCCCAAAGTCTGGGTGGCAAGGCAAGTAGTTCCCAGAGTCCTTGAAAGAAAACAAGAGTTGTTCTGGCTGCCACCTTGGCTGTGGGAGTCAGCTCCGGATGTTCGGCATATTGGAGGCCGGTGCTGGGAAATATGAAAAAAGGTGCTTTTGAGCATAGAGTGGCCAGGAAAGCCCGCAGCCCCAAAGTCTGGGTGGCAATGCAAGTAGTTCCCAGAGTCCTTGAAAGAAAACAAGAGTTGTTCTGGCTGCCACCTTGGCTGTGGGAGCCAGGCCAGGATGTTCGGCATATTGGAGGCCGGAGCTGGGAAATATGAAAAAAGGTGCTTTTGAGGATAGAGTGGCCAGGAAAGCCCGCAGCCCCAAAGTCTGGGTGGCAAGGCAAGTAGTTCCCAGAGGTGTTCATAAAAAGCAAGAGTTGTTCTGGCTGCCACCTTGGCTGTGGGAGCCAGGCTAGGATGTTCGGCATATTGGAGGCCGGAGCTGGGAAATATGAAAAAAGGTGCTTTTGAGGATAGAGTGGCCAGGAAAGCCCGCAGCCCCAAAGTCTGGGTGGCAAGGCAAGTAGTTCCCAGAGTCCTTGAAAGAAAACAAGAGTTGTTCTGGCTGCCACCTTGGCTGTGGGAGTCAGCTCCGGATGTTCGGCATATTGGAGGCCGGTGCTGGGAAATATGAAAAAAGGTGCTTTTGAGCATAGAGTGGCCAGGAAAGCCCGCAGCCCCAAAGTCTGGGTGGCAAGGCAAGTAGTTCCCAGAGTCCTTGAAAGAAAACAAGAGTTGTTCTGGCTGCCACCTTGGCTGTGGGAGCCAGGCCAGGATGTTTGGAATATTGGAGGCCGGAGCTGGGAAATATGAAAAAAGGTGCTTTTGAGGATAGAGTGGCCAGGAAAGCCCGCAGCCCCAAAGTCTGGGTGGCAAGGCAAGTAGTTCCCAGAGGTGTTCATAAAAAGCAAGAGTTGTTTGGGCTGCCACCTTGGCTGTGGGAGCCAGGCCAGGATGTCCGGCATATTGGAGGCCGGAGCTGGGAAATATGAGAAAAGGTGCTTTTGAGGATAGAGTGGCCAGGAAAGCCCGCAGCCCCATAGTCTGCGTGGCAATGCAAGTAGTTCCCAGAGTCCTTGAAAGAAAACAAGAGTTGTTCTGGCTGCCACCTTGGCTGTGGGAGTCAGCTCCGGATGTTCGGAATATTGGAGGCAGGTGCTAGGATTAAGTGAAAAAAGGTGCCTTTGAGGATAGAGTGGCCAGGAAAGCCCGCAGCCCCAAAGTCTGGGTGGCAAGGCAAGTAGTTCCCAGAGGTGTTCATAAAAAGCAAGAGTTGTTTGGGCTGCCACCTTGGCTGTGGGAGCCAGGCCAGGATGTTCGGAATATTGGAGGCCGGTGCTGGGAAATATGAAAAAAGGTGCTTTTGAGGATAGAGTGGCCAGGAAAGCCCGCAGCCCCATAGTCTGCGTGGCAATGCAAGTAGTTCCCAGAGGTGTTCATAAAAAGGAAGAGTTGTTTGGGCTGCCACCTTGGGTGTGGGAGCCAGGCCAGGATGTCCGGCATATTGGAGGCCGGTGCTGGGAAATATGAAAAAAGGTGCTTTTGAGGATAGAGTGGCCAGGAAAGCCCGCAGCCCCAAAGTCTGGGTGGCAATGCAAGGAGTTCCCAGAGGTGTTCATAAAAAGCAAGAGTTGTTCTGGCTGCCACCTTGGCTGTGGGAGCCAGGCCAGGATGTCTGGCATATTGGAGGCCGGAGCTGGGAAATATGGAAAAAGGTGCTTTTGAGGATAGAGTGGCCAGGAAAGCCCGCAGCCCCAAAGTCTGGGTGGCAATGCAAGTAGTTCCCAGAGTCCTTGAAAGAAAGCAAGAGTTGTTCTGGCTGCCACCTTGGCTGTGGGAGTCAGCTCCGGATGTTCGGCATATTGGAGGCCGGTGCTGGGAAATATGAAAAAAGGTGCTTTTGAGGATAGAGTGGCCAGGAAAGCCCGCAGCCCCAAAGTCTGGGTGGCAATGCAAGTAGTTCCCAGAGTCGTTCATAAAAAGCAAGAGTTGTTTGGGCTGCCACCTTGGCTGTGGGAGTCAGCTCTGGATGTTCGGAATATTGGAGGCAGGTGCTAGGATTAAGTGAAAAAAGGTGCCTTTGAGGATAGAGTGGCCAGGAAAGCCCGCAGCCCCATAGTCTGCGTGGCAATGCAAGTAGTTCCCAGAGTCCTTGAAAGAAAACAAGAGTTATTCTGGCTGCCACCTTGGGTGTGGGAGCCAGGCCAGGATGTTCGGAATATTGGAGGCCGGAGCTGGGAAATATGAAAAAAGGTGCTTTTGAGGATAGAGTGGCCAGGAAAGCCCGCAGCCCCAAAGTCTGCGTGGCAATGCAAGTAGTTCCCAGAGTCCTTGAAAGAAAACAAGAGTTGTTCTGGCTGCCACCTTGGCTGTGGGAGTCAGCTCCGGATGTTCGGCATATTGGAGGCCGGTGCTGGGAAATATGAAAAAAGGTGCTTTTGAGGATAGAGTGGCCAGGAAAGCCCGCAGCCCCAAAGTCTGGGTGGCAATGCAAGTAGTTCCCAGAGGCGTTCATAAAAAGCAAGAGTTGTTTGGGCTGCCACCTTGGCTGTGGGAGCCAGGCCAGCATGTTCGGAATATTGGAGGCAGGTGCTAGGATTAAGTGAAAAAAGGTGCCTTTGAGGATAGAGTGGCCAGGAAAGCCCGCAGCCCCAAAGTCTGGGTGGCAAGGCAAGTAGTTCCCAGAGTCCTTGAAAGAAAACAAGAGTTGTTCTGGCTGCCACCTTGGGTGTGGGAGCCAGGCCAGGATGTCCGGCATATTGGAGGCCGGTGCTGGGAAATATGAAAAAAGGTGCTTTTGAGGATAGAGTGGCCAGGAAAGCCCGCAGCCCCAAAGTCTGCGTGGCAATGCAAGTAGTTCCCAGAGTCCTTGAAAGAAAACAAGAGTTGTTCTGGCTGCCACCTTGGGTGTGGGAGCCAGGCCAGGATGTTCGGAATATTGGAGGCCTGTGCTGGGAAATATGAAAAAAGGTACTTTTGAGGATAGAGTGGCCAGGAAAGCCCGCAGCCCCAAAGTCTGGGTGGCAAGGCAAGTAGTTCCCAGAGTCCTTGAAAGAAAACAAGAGTTGTTCTGGCTGCCACCTTGGCTGTGGGAGTCAGCTCCGGATGTTCGGTATATTGGAGGCCGATGCTGGGAAATATGAAAAAAAGGTGCTTTTGAGGATAGAGTGGCCAGGAAAGCCCGCAGCCCCAAAGTCTGGGTGGCAAGGCAAGTAGTTCCCAGAGGTGTTCATAAAAAGCAAGAGTTGTTTGGGCTGCCACCTTGGCTGTGGGAGCCAGGCCAGGATGTTCGGCATATTGGAGGCCGGAGCTGGGAAATATGAAAAAAGGTGCTTTTGAGGATAGAGTGGCCAGGAAAGCCCGCAGCCCCAAAGTCTGGGTGGCAAGGCAAGTAGTTCCCAGAGTCCTTGAAAGAAAACAAGAGTTGTTCTGGCTGCCACCTTGGCTGTGGGAGCCAGGCCAGGATGTTCGGCATATTGGAGGCCGGAGCTGGGAAATATGAAAAAAGGTGCTTTTGAGGATAGAGTGGCCAGGAAAGCCCGCAGCCCCAAAGTCTGGGTGGCAAGGCAAGTAGTTCCCAGAGGTGTTCATAAAAAGCAAGAGTTGTTCTGGCTGCCACCTTGGCTGTGGGAGCCAGGCTAGGATGTTCGGCATATTGGAGGCCGGAGCTGGGAAATATGAAAAAAGGTGCTTTTGAGGATAGAGTGGCCAGGAAAGCCCGCAGCCCCAAAGTCTGGGTGGCAAGGCAAGTAGTTCCCAGAGTCCTTGAAAGAAAACAAGAGTTGTTCTGGCTGCCACCTTGGCTGTGGGAGTCAGCTCCGGATGTTCGGCATATTGGAGGCCGGTGCTGGGAAATATGAAAAAAGGTGCTTTTGAGCATAGAGTGGCCAGGAAAGCCCGCAGCCCCAAAGTCTGGGTGGCAATGCAAGTAGTTCCCAGAGTCCTTGAAAGAAAACAAGAGTTGTTCTGGCTGCCACCTTGGCTGTGGGAGCCAGGCCAGGATGTTTGGAATATTGGAGGCCGGAGCTGGGAAATATGAAAAAAGGTGCTTTTGAGGATAGAGTGGCCAGGAAAGCCCGCAGCCCCAAAGTCTGGGTGGCAAGGCAAGTAGTTCCCAGAGGTGTTCATAAAAAGCAAGAGTTGTTTGGGCTGCCACCTTGGCTGTGGGAGCCAGGCCAGGATGTCCGGCATATTGGAGGCCGGAGCTGGGAAATATGAAAAAAGGTGCTTTTGAGGATAGAGTGGCCAGGAAAGCCCGCAGCCCCATAGTCTGCGTGGCAATGCAAGTAGTTCCCAGAGTCCTTGAAAGAAAACAAGAGTTGTTCTGGCTGCCACCTTGGCTGTGGGAGTCAGCTCCGGATGTTCGGAATATTGGAGGCAGGTGCTAGGATTAAGTGAAAAAAGGTGCCTTTGAGGATAGAGTGGCCAGGAAAGCCCGCAGCCCCAAAGTCTGGGTGGCAATGCAAGTAGTTCCCAGAGGTGTTCATAAAAAGCAAGAGTTGTTTGGGCTGCCACCTTGGCTGTGGGAGCCAGGCCAGGATGTTCGGAATATTGGAGGCCGGTGCTGGGAAATATGAAAAAAGGTGCTTTTGAGGATAGAGTGGCCAGGAAAGCCCGCAGCCCCATAGTCTGCGTGGCAATGCAAGTAGTTCCCAGAGGTGTTCATAAAAAGCAAGAGTTGTTTGGGCTGCCACCTTGGGTGTGGGAGCCAGGCCAGGATGTCCGGCATATTGGAGGCCGGTGCTGGGAAATATGAAAAAAGGTGCTTTTGAGGATAGAGTGGCCAGGAAAGCCCGCAGCCCCAAAGTCTGGGTGGCAATGCAAGGAGTTCCCAGAGGTGTTCATAAAAAGCAAGAGTTGTTCTGGTTGCCACCTTGGGTGTGGGAGCCAGGCCAGGATGTCTGGCATATTGGAGGCCGGAGCTGGGAAATATGGAAAAAGGTGCTTTTGAGGATAGAGTGGCCAGGAAAGCCCGCAGCCCCAAAGTCTGGGTGGCAATGCAAGTAGTTCCCAGAGTCCTTGAAAGAAAGCAAGAGTTGTTCTGGCTGCCACCTTGGCTGTGGGAGTCAGCTCCGGATGTTCGGCATATTGGAGGCCGGTGCTGGGAAATATGAAAAAAGGTGCTTTTGAGGATAGAGTGGCCAGGAAAGCCCGCAGCCCCAAAGTCTGGGTGGCAATGCAAGTAGTTCCCAGAGTCGTTCATAAAAAGCAAGAGTTGTTTGGGCTGCCACCTTGGCTGTGGGAGTCAGCTCTGGATGTTCGGAATATTGGAGGCAGGTGCTAGGATTAAGTGAAAAAAGGTGCCTTTGAGGATAGAGTGGCCAGGAAAGCCCGCAGCCCCATAGTCTGCGTGGCAATGCAAGTAGTTCCCAGAGTCCTTGAAAGAAAACAAGAGTTATTCTGGCTGCCACCTTGGCTGTGGGAGCCAGGCCAGGATGTTCGGAATATTGGAGGCCGGAGCTGGGAAATATGAAAAAAGGTGCTTTTGAGGATAGAGTGGCCAGGAAAGCCCGCAGCCCCAAAGTCTGGGTGGCAATGCAAGTAGTTCCCAGAGTCCTTGAAAGAAAACAAGAGTTGTTCTGGCTGCCACCTTGGGTGTGGGAGCCAGGCCAGGATGTCCGGCATATTGGAGGCCGGAGCTGGGAAATATGAAAAAAGGTGCTTTTGAGGATAGAGTGGCCAGGAAAGCCCGCAGCCCCAAAGTCTGGGTGGCAATGCAAGTAGTTCCCAGAGTCCTTGAAAGAAAGCAAGAGTTGTTCTGGCTGCCACCTTGGCTGTGGGAGTCAGCTCCGGATGTTCGGCATATTGGAGGCCGGTGCTGGGAAATATGAAAAAAGGTGCTTTTGAGGATAGAGTGGCCAGGAAAGCCCGCAGCCCCAAAGTGCAGCCCCAAAGTCTGGGTGGCAATGCAAGTAGTTCCCAGAGGCGTTCATAAAAAGCAAGAGTTGTTTGGGCTGCCACCTTGGCTGTGGGAGCCAGGCCAGCATGTTCGGAATATTGGAGGCAGGTGCTAGGATTAAGTGAAAAAAGGTGCCTTTGAGGATAGAGTGGCCAGGAAAGCCCGCAGCCCCAAAGTCTGGGTGGCAAGGCAAGTAGTTCCCAGAGTCCTTGAAAGAAAACAAGAGTTGTTCTGGCTGCCACCTTGGGTGTGGGAGCCAGGCCAGGATGTCCGGCATATTGGAGGCCGGTGCTGGGAAATATGAAAAAAGGTGCTTTTGAGGATAGAGTGGCCAGGAAAGCCCGCAGCCCCAAAGTCTGCGTGGCAATGCAAGTAGTTCCCAGAGTCCTTGAAAGAAAACAAGAGTTGTTCTGGCTGCCACCTTGGGTGTGGGAGCCAGGCCAGGATGTTCGGCATATTGGAGGCCGGAGCTGGGAAATATGAAAAAAGGTGCTTTTGAGGATAGAGTGGCCAGGAAAGCCCGCAGCCCCAAAGTCTGGGTGGCAATGCAAGTAGTTCCCAGAGTCCTTGAAAGAAAACAAGAGTTGTTTGGGCTGCCACCTTGGCTGTGGGAGCCAGGCCAGGATGTTCGGAATATTGGAGGCCTGTGCTGGGAATTATGAAAAAAGGTACTTTTGAGGATAGAGTGGCCAGGAAAGCCCGCAGCCCCAAAGTCTGGGTGGCAAGGCAAGTAGTTCCCAGAGGTGTTCATAAAAAGCAAGAGTTGTTTGGGCTGCCACCTTGGCTGTGGGAGCCAGGCCAGGATGTCCGGCATATTGGAGGCCGGTGCTGGGAAATATGAAAAAAAGGTACTTTTGAGGATAGAGTGGCCAGGAAAGCCCGCAGCCCCAAAGTCTGGGTGTCAAGGCAAGTAGTTCCCAGAGTCCTTGAAAGAAAACAAGAGTTGTTCTGGCTGCCACCTTGGCTGTGGGAGCCAGGCCAGGATGTTCGGCATATTGGAGGCCGGAGCTGGGAAATATGAAAAAAGGTGCTTTTGAGGATAGAGTGGCCAGGAAAGCCCGCAGCCCCAAAGTCTGGGTGGCAAGGCAAGTAGTTCCCAGAGGTGTTCATAAAGAGCAAGAGTTGTTCTGGTTGCCACCTTGGGTGTGGGAGCCAGGCCAGGATGTCTGGCATATTGGAGGCCAGAGCTGGGAAATATGAAAAAAGGTGCTTTTGAGGATAGAGTGGCCATGAAAGCCCGCAGCCCCAAAGTCTGGGTGGCAAGGCAAGTAGTTCCCAGAGTCCTTGAAAGAAAACAAGAGTTGTTCTGGCTGCCACCTTGGCTGTGGGAGTCAGCTCCGGATGTTCGGCATATTGGAGGCCGGTGCTGGGAAATATGAAAAAAGGTGCTTTTGAGGATAGAGTGGCCAGGAAAGCCCGCAGCCCCAAAGTCTGGGTGGCAAGGCAAGTAGTTCCCAGAGGTGTTCATAAAGAGCAAGAGTTGTTCTGGTTGCCACCTTGGGTGTGGGAGCCAGGCCAGGATGTCTGGCATATTGGAGGCCAGAGCTGGGAAATATGAAAAAAGGTGCTTTTGAGGATAGAGTGGCCAGGAAAGCCCGCAGCCCCATAGTCTGCGTGGCAATGCAAGTAGTTCCCAGAGTCCTTGAAAGAAAACAAGAGTTGTTTGGGCTGCCACCTTGGCTGTGGGAGCCAGGCCAGGATGTTCGGAATATTGGAGGCCTGTGCTGGGAAATATGAAAAAAGGTGCTTTTGAGGATAGAGTGGCCAGGAAAGCCCGCAGCCCCAAAGTCTGGGTGGCAATGCAAGTAGTTCCCAGAGTCCTTGAAAGAAAACAAGAGTTGTTCTGGCTGCCACCTTGGGTGTGGGAGCCAGGCCAGGATGTTCGGAATATTGGAGGCCGATGCTGGGAAATATGAAAAAAGGTACTTTTGAGGATAGAGTGGCCAGGAAAGCCCACAGCCCCAAAGTCTGGGTGGCAAGGCAAGTAGTTCCCAGAGGTGTTCATAAAAAGCAAGAGTTGTTCTGGCTGCCACCTTGGCTGTGGGAGCCAGGCCAGGATGTCCGGCATATTGGAGGCCGGTGCTGGGAAATATGAAAAAAAGGTACTTTTGAGGATAGAGTGGCCAGGAAAGCCCGCAGCCCCAAAGTCTGGGTGGCAAGGCAAGTAGTTCCCAGAGTCCTTGAAAGAAAACAAGAGTTGTTCTGGCTGCCACCTTGGCTGTGGGAGCCAGGCCAGGATGTTCGGCATATTGGAGGCCGGAGCTGGGAAATATGAAAAAAGGTGCTTTTGAGGATAGAGTGGCCAGGAAAGCCCGCAGCCCCAAAGTCTGCGTGGCAATGCAAGTAGTTCCCAGAGTCCTTGAAAGAAAACAAGAGTTGTTTGGGCTGCCACCTTGGCTGTGGGAGCCAGGCCAGGATGTTCGGAATATTGGAGGCCTGTGCTGGGAAATATGAAAAAAGGTGCTTTTGAGGATAGAGTGGCCAGGAAAGCCCGCAGCCCCAAAGTCTGGGTGGCAAGGCAAGTAGTTCCCAGAGTCCTTGAAAGAAAAGAAGAGTTGTTCTGGCTGCCACCTTGGCTGTGGGAGCCAGGCCAGGATGTTCGGCATATTGGAGGCCGGAGCTGGGAAATATGAAAAAAGGTGCTTTTGAGGATAGAGTGGCCAGGAAAGCCCACAGCCCCAAAGTCTGGGTGGCAAGGCAAGTAGTTCCCAGAGTCCTTGAAAGAAAACAAGAGTTGTTCTGGCTGCCACCTTGGCTGTGGGAGCCAGGCCAGGATGTTCGGCATATTGGAGGCCGGAGCTGGGAAATATGAAAAAAGGTGCTTTTGAGGATAGAGTGGCCAGGAAAGCCCACAGCCCCAAAGTCTGGGTGGCAAGGCAAGTAGTTCCCAGAGGTGTTCATAAAGAGCAAGAGTTGTTCTGGTTGCCACCTTGGGTGTGGGAGCCAGGCCAGGATGTCTGGCATATTGGAGGCCGGAGCTGGGAAATATGAAAAAAGGTGCTTTTGAGGATAGAGTGGCCAGGAAAGCCCGCAGCCCCAAAGTCTGGGTGGCAATGCAAGTAGTTCCCAGAGTCCTTGAAAGAAAACAAGAGTTGTTCTGGCTGCCACCTTGGCTGTGGGAGTCAGCTCCGGATGTTCGGCATATTGGAGGCCGGTGCTGGGAAATATGAAAAAAGGTGCTTTTGAGGATAGAGTGGCCAGGAAAGCCCGCAGCCCCAAAGTCTGGGTGGCAATGCAAGTAGTTCCCAGAGGTGTTCATAAAAAGCAAGAGTTGTTTGGGCTGCCACCTTTGCTGTGGGAGCCAGGCCAGGATGTTCGGAATATTGGAGGCAGGTGCTAGGATTAAGTGAAAAAAGGTGCTTTTGAGGATAGAGTGGCCAGGAAAGCCCGCAGCCCCATAGTCTGCGTGGCAATGCAAGTAGTTCCCAGAGGTGTTCATAAAAAGCAAGAGTTGTTCTGGCTGCCACCTTGGCTGTGGGAGCCAGGCCAGGATGTTCGGCATATTGGAGGCCGGTGCTGGGAAATATGAAAAAAGGTGCTTTTGAGGATAGAGTGGCCAGGAAAGCCCGCAGCCCCAAAGTCTGGGTGGCAAGGCAAGTAGTTCCCAGAGTCCTTGAAAGAAAACAAGAGTTGTTCTGGCTGCCACATTGGCTGTGGGAGCCAGGCCAGGATGTTCGGAATATTGGAGGCCGGAGCTGGGAAATATGAAAAAAGGTACTTTTGAGGATAGAGTGGCCAGGAAAGCCCGCAGCCCCAAAGTCTGGGTGGCAATGCAAGTAGTTCCCAGAGGCGTTCATAAAAAGCAAGAGTTGTTTGGGCTGCCACCTTTGCTGTGGGAGCCAGGCCAGGATGTTCGGAATATTGGAGGCCAGTGCTAGGATTAAGTGAAAAAAGGTGCCTTTGAGGATAGAGTGGCCAGGAAAGCCCGCAGCCCCGAAGTCTGGGTGGCAAGGCAAGTAGTTCCCAGAGTCCTTGAAAGAAAACAAGAGTTGTTCTGGCTGCCACCTTGGCTGTGGGAGCCAGGCCAGGATGTTCGGCATATTGGAGGCCGGTGCTGGGAAATATGAAAAAAGGTGCTTTTGAGGATAGAGTGGCCAGGAAAGCCCGCAGCCCCAAAGTCTGGGTGGCAATGCAAGTAATTCCCAGAGTCCTTGAAAGAAAACAAGAGTTGTTTGGGCTGCCACCTTGGCTGTGGGAGCCAGGCCAGGATGTTTGGCATATTGGAGGCCGGAGCTGGGAAATATGAAAAAAGGTGCTTTTGAGGATAGAGTGGCCAGGAAAGCCCGCAGCCCCAAAGTCTGGGTGGCAATGCAAGTAGTTCCCAGAGGTGTTCATAAAAAGCAAGAGTTGTTTGGGCTGCCACCTTGGCTGTGGGAGCCAGGCCAGGATGTTTGGCATATTGGAGGCCGGAGCTGGGAAATATGAAAAAAGGTGCTTTTGAGGATAGAGTGGCCAGGAAAGCCCGCAGCCCCAAAGTCTGGGTGGCAATGCAAGTAGTTCCCAGAGGCGTTCATAAAAAGCAAGAGTTGTTCTGGCTGCCACCTTGGGTGTGGGAGCCAGGCCAGGATGTCCGGCATATTGCAGGCCGGTGCTGGGAAATATGAAAAAAGGTGCTTTTGAGGATAGAGTGGCCAGGAAAGCCCGCAGCCCCAAAGTCTGGGTGGCAATGCAAGTAGTTCCCAGAGTCCTTGAAAGAAAACAAGAGTTGTTCTGGCTGCCACCTTGGCTTTGGGAGTCAGCTCCGGATGTTCGGCATATTGGAGGCCGATGCTGGGAAATATGAAAAAAAGGTGCTTTTGAGGATAGAGTTGCCTGGAAAGCCCGCAGCCCCAAAGTCTGGGTGGCAATGCAAGTAGTTCCCAGAGGTGTTCATAAAAAGCAAGAGTTGTTCTGGCTGCCACCTTGGGTGTGGGAGCCATGCCAGGATGTCCGGCATATTGGAGGCCGGTGCTGGGAAATATGAAAAAAGGTGCTTTTGAGGATAGAGTGGCCAGGAAAGCCCGCAGCCCCAAAGTCTGGGTGGCAATGCAAGGAGTTCCCAGAGGTGTTCATAAAAAGCAAGAGTTGTTCTGGTTGCCACCTTGGGTGTGGGAGCCAGGCCAGGATGTCTGGCATATTGGTGGCCGGAGCTGGGAAATATGAAAAAAGGTGCTTTTGAGGATAGAGTGGCCAGGAAAGCCCGCAGTCCCAAAGTCTGGGTGGCAAGGCAAGTAGTTCCCAGAGTCCTTGAAAGAAAACAAGAGTTGTTCTGGCTGCCACCTTGGCTGTGGGAGTCAGCTCCGGATGTTCGGCATATTGGAGGCCGTTGCTGGGAAATATGAAAAAAGGTGCTTTTGAGGATAGAGTGGCCAGGAAAGCCCGCAGCCCCAAAGTCTGGGTGGCAATGCAAGTAGTTCCCAGAGGCGTTCATAAAAAGCAAGAGTTGTTTGGGCTGCCACCTTTTCTGTGGGAGTCAGCTCCGGATGTTCGGCATATTGGAGGCCAGTGCTGGGAAATATGAAAAAAAGGTGCTTTTGAGGATAGAGTGGCCAGGAAAGCCCGCAGCCCCAAAGTCTGGGTGGCAATGCAAGTAGTTCCCAGAGGCGTTCATAAAAAGCAAGAGTTGTTTGGGCTGCCACCTTTGCTGTGGCAGCCAGGCCAGGATGTTCGGAATATTGGAGGCCAGTGCTAGGATTAAGTGAAAAAAGGTGCCTTTGAGGATAGAGTGGCCAGGAAAGCCCGCAGCCCCGAAGTCTGGGTGGCAAGGCAAGTAGTTCCCAGAGTCCTTGAAAGAAAACAAGAGTTGTTCTGGCTGCCACCTTGGCTGTGGGAGCCAGGCCAGGATGTTTGGAATATTGGAGGCCGGTGCTGGGAAATATGAAAAAAGGTGCTTTTGAGGATAGAGTGGCCAGGAAAGCCCGCAGCCCCAAAGTCTGGGTGGCAAGGCAAGTAGTTCCCAGAGTCCTTGAAAGAAAACAAGAGTTGTTTGGGCTGCCACCTTGGCTGTGGGAGTCAGCTCTGGATGTTCGGCATATTGGAGGCCGGAGCTGGGAAATATGAAAAAAGGTGCTTTTGAGGATAGAGTGGCCAGGAAAGCCCGCAGCCCCAAAGTCTGGGTGGCAAGGCAAGTAGTTCCCAGAGGTGTTCATAAAAAGCAAGAGTTGTTTGGGCTGCCACCTTGGGTGTGGGAGCCAGGCCAGGATGTCCGGCATATTGGAGGCCGGAGCTGGGAAATATGAAAAAAGGTGCTTTTGAGGATAGAGTGGCCAGGAAAGCCCGCAGCCCCAAAGTCTGGGTGGCAAGGCAAGTAGTTCCCAGAGTCCTTGAAAGAAAACAAGAGTTGTTCTGGCTGCCACCTTGGCTTTGGGAGTCAGCACCGGATGTTCGGCATATTGGAGGCCGATGCTGGGAAATATGAAAAAAAGGTGCTTTTGAGGATAGAGTTGCCTGGAAAGCCCGCAGCCCCAAAGTCTGGGTGGCAATGCAAGTAGTTCCCAGAGGTGTTCATAAAAAGCAAGAGTTGTTTGGGCTGCCACCTTGGCTGTGGGAGCCAGGCCAGGATGTTTGGCATATTGGAGGCCGGAGCTGGGAAATATGAAAAAAGGTGCTTTTGAGGATAGAGTGGCCAGGAAAGCCCGCAGCCCCAAAGTCTGGGTGGCAATGCAAGTAGTTCCCAGAGGCGTTCATAAAAAGCAAGAGTTGTTCTGGCTGCCACCTTGGGTGTGGGAGCCAGGCCAGGATGTCCGGCATATTGCAGGCCGGTGCTGGGAAATATGAAAAAAGGTGCTTTTGAGGATAGAGTGGCCAGGAAAGCCCGCAGCCCCAAAGTCTGGGTGGCAATGCAAGGAGTTCCCAGAGGTGTTCATAAAAAGCAAGAGTTGTTCTGGTTGCCACCTTGGGTGTGGGAGCCAGGCCAGGATGTCTGGCATATTGGAGGCCGGTGCTGGGAAATATGAAAAAAGGTGCTTTTGAGGATAGAGTGGCCAGGAAAGCCCGCAGCCCCAAAGTCTGGGTGGCAAGGCAAGTAGTTCCCAGAGTCCTTGAAAGAAAACAAGATTGTTCTGGCTGCCACCTTGGGTGTGGGAGCCAGGCCAGGATGTTCGGCATATTGGAGGCCAGAGCTGGGAAATATGAAAAAAGGTGCTTTTGAGGATAGAGTGGCCAGGAAAGCCCGCAGCCCCGAAGTCTGGGTGGCAAGGCAAGTAGTTCCCAGAGGTGTTCATAAAAAGCAAGAGTTGTTTGGGCTGCCACCTTGGCTGTGGGAGCCAGGCCAGGATGTCCGGCATATTGGAGGCCAGAGCTGGGAAATATGAAAAAAGGTGCTTTTGAGGATAGAGTGGCCAGGAAAGCCCGCAGCCCCAAAGTCTGGGTGGCAATGCAAGTAGTTCCCAGAGTCCTTGAAAGAAAACAAGAGTTGTTCTGGCTGCCACCTTGGCTGTGGGAGTCAGCTCCGGATGTTCGGTATATTGGAGGCCAGTGCTGGAAAATATGAAAAAAAGGTTCTTTTGAGGATAGAGTGGCCAGGAAAGCCCGCAGCCCCAAAGTCTGGGTGGCAATGCAAGTAGTTCCCAGAGGCGTTCATAAAAAGCAAGAGTTGTTTGGGCTGCCACCTTGGCTGTGGGAGCCAGGCCAGGATGTTCGGAATATTGGAGGCCAGTGCTAGGATTAAGTGAAAAAAGGTGCCTTTGAGGATAGAGTGGCCAGGAAAGCCCGCAGCCCCAAAGTCTGGGTGGCAAGGCAAGTAGTTCCCAGAGTCCTTGAAAGAAAACAAGAGTTGTTCTGGCTGCCACCTTGGCTGTGGGAGCCAGGCCAGGATGTTCGGCATATTGGAGGCCGGTGCTGGGAAATATGAAAAAAGGTGCTTTTGAGGATAGAGTGGCCAGGAAAGCCCGCAGCCCCAAAGTCTGGGTGGCAATGCAAGTAATTCCCAGAGTCCTTGAAAGAAAACAAGAGTTGTTCTGGCTGCCACCTTGGCTGTGGGAGCCAGGCCAGGATGTTCGGCATATTGGAGGCCGGAGCTGGGAAATATGAAAAAAGGTGCTTTTGAGGATAGAGTGGCCAGGAAAGCCCGCAGCCCCAAAGTCTGGGTGGCAAGGCAAGTAGTTCCCAGAGGTGTTCATAAAAAGCAAGAGTTGTTTGGGCTGCCACCTTGGCTGTGGGAGCCAGGCCAGGATGTCCGGCATATTGGAGGCCGGAGCTGGGAAATATGAAAAAAGGTGCTTTTGAGGATAGAGTGGCCAGGAAAGCCCGCAGCCCCAAAGTCTGGGTGGCAATGCAAGTAGTTCCCAGAGTCCTTGAAAGAAAACAAGAGTTGTTCTGGCTGCCACCTTGGCTTTGGGAGTCAGCTCCGGATGTTCGGCATATTGGAGGCCGATGCTGGGAAATATGAAAAAAAGGTGCTTTTGAGGATAGAGTGGCCAGGAAAGCCCGCAGCCCCAAAGTCTGGGTGGCAAGGCAAGTAGTTCCCAGAGTCCTTGAAAGAAAACAAGAGTTGTTCTGGCTGCCACCTTGGCTGTGGGAGTCAGCTCCGGATGTTCGGCATATTGGAGGCCGGTGCTGGGAAATATGAAAAAAGGTGCTTTTGAGGATAGAGTGGCCAGGAAAGCCCGCAGCCCCAAAGTCTGGGTGGCAATGCAAGTAGTTCCCAGAGGCGTTCATAAAAAGCAAGAGTTGTTCTGGCTGCCACCTTTGCTGTGGGAGCCAGGCCAGGATGTTCGGAATATTGGAGGCAGGTGCTAGGATTAAGTGAAAAAAGGTGCCTTTGAGGATAGAGTGGCCAGGAAAGCCCGCAGCCCCATAGTCTGCGTGGCAATGCAAGTAGTTCCCAGAGTCCTTGAAAGAAAACAAGAGTTGTTCTGGCTGCCACCTTGACTGTGGGAGCCAGGCCAGGATGTTCGGCATATTGGAGGCCGGAGCTGGGAAATATGAAAAAAGGTGCTTTTGAGGATAGAGTGGCCAGGAAAGCCCGCAGCCCCAAAGTCTGGGTGGCAAGGCAAGTAGTTCCCAGAGTCCTTGAAAGAAAACAAGAGTTGTTCTGGCTGCCACCTTGGCTGTGGGAGCCAGGCCAGGATGTTCGGCATATTGGAGGCCGGAGCTGGGAAATATGAAAAAAGGTGCTTTTGAGGATAGAGTGGCCAGGAAAGCCCGCAGCCCCAAAGTCTGGGTGGCAAGGCAAGTAGTTCCCAGAGATGTTCATAAAAAGCAAGAGTTGTTCTGGCTGCCACCTTGGCTGTGGGAGCCAGGCTAGGATGTTCGGCATATTGGAGGCCGGAGCTGGGAAATATGAAAAAAGGTGCTTTTGAGGATAGAGTGGCCAGGAAAGCCCGCAGCCCCAAAGTCTGGGTGGCAAGGCAAGTAGTTCCCAGAGTCCTTGAAAGAAAACAAGAGTTGTTCTGGCTGCCACCTTGGCTGTGGGAGTCAGCTCCGGATGTTCGGCATATTGGAGGCCGGTGCTGGGAAATATGAAAAAAGGTGCTTTTGAGGATAGAGTGGCCAGGAAAGCCCGCAGCCCCAAAGTCTGGGTGGCAAGGCAAGTAGTTCCCAGAGTCCTTGAAAGAAAACAAGAGTTGTTCTGGCTGCCACCTTGGCTGTGGGAGCCAGGCCAGGATGTTTGGAATATTGGAGGCCGGAGCTGGGAAATATGAAAAAAGGTGCTTTTGAGGATAGAGTGGCCAGGAAAGCCCGCAGCCCCAAAGTCTGGGTGGCAAGGCAAGTAGTTCCCAGAGGTGTTCATAAAAAGCAAGAGTTGTTTGGGCTGCCACCTTGGCTGTGGGAGCCAGGCCAGGATGTCCGGCATATTGGAGGCCGGAGCTGGGAAATATGAAAAAAGGTGCTTTTGAGGATAGAGTGGCCAGGAAAGCCCGCAGCCCCATAGTCTGCGTGGCAATGCAAGTAGTTCCCAGAGTCCTTGAAAGAAAACAAGAGTTGTTCTGGCTGCCACCTTGGCTGTGGGAGTCAGCTCCGGATGTTCGGAATATTGGAGGCAGGTGCTAGGATTAAGTGAAAAAAGGTGCCTTTGAGGATAGAGTGGCCAGGAAAGCCCGCAGCCCCAAAGTCTGGGTGGCAAGGCAAGTAGTTCCCAGAGGTGTTCATAAAAAGCAAGAGTTGTTTGGGCTGCCACCTTGGCTGTGGGAGCCAGGCCAGGATGTTCGGAATATTGGAGGCCGGTGCTGGGAAATATGAAAAAAGGTGCTTTTGAGGATAGAGTGGCCAGGAAAGCCCGCAGCCCCATAGTCTGCGTGGCAATGCAAGTAGTTCCCAGAGGTGTTCATAAAAAGGAAGAGTTGTTTGGGCTGCCACCTTGGGTGTGGGAGCCAGGCCAGGATGTCCGGCATATTGGAGGCCGGTGCTGGGAAATATGAAAAAAGGTGCTTTTGAGGATAGAGTGGCCAGGAAAGCCCGCAGCCCCAAAGTCTGGGTGGCAAGGCAAGTAGTTCCCAGAGTCCTTGAAAGAAAACAAGAGTTGTTCTGGCTGCCACCTTGGCTTTGGGAGTCAGCTCCGGATGTTCGGCATATTGGAGGCCGATGCTGGGAAATATGAAAAAAAGGTGCTTTTGAGGATAGAGTGGCCAGGAAAGCCCGCAGCCCCAAAGTCTGGGTGGCAAGGCAAGTAGTTCCCAGAGGTGTTCATAAAAAGCAAGAGTTGTTTGGGCTGCCACCTTGGCTGTGGGAGCCAGGCCAGGATGTTCGGAATATTGGAGGCCGGAGCTGGGAAATATGAAAAAAGGTGCTTTTGAGGATAGAGTGGCCAGGAAAGCCCGCAGCCCCAAAGTCTGGGTGGCAATGCAAGTAGTTCCCAGAGGTGTTCATAAAAAGCAAGAGTTGTTTGGGCTGCCACCTTTGCTGTGGGAGCCAGGCCAGGATGTTCGGAATATTGGAGGCAGGTGCTAGGATTAAGTGAAAAAAGGTGCCTTTGAGGATAGAGTGGCCAGGAAAGCCCGCAGCCCCATAGTCTGCGTGGCAATGCAAGTAGTTCCCAGAGTCCTTGAAAGAAAACAAGAGTTGTTCTGGCTGCCACCTTGGCTGTGGGAGCCAGGCCAGGATGTTCGGCATATTGGAGGCCGGAGCTGGGAAATATGAAAAAAGGTGCTTTTGAGGATAGAGTGGCCAGGAAAGCCCGCAGCCCCAAAGTCTGGGTGGCAAGGCAAGTAGTTCCCAGAGTCCTTGAAAGAAAACAAGAGTTGTTCTGGCTGCCACCTTGGCTGTGGGAGCCAGGCCAGGATGTTCGGCATATTGGAGGCCGGAGCTGGGAAATATGAAAAAAGGTGCTTTTGAGGATAGAGTGGCCAGGAAAGCCCGCAGCCCCAAAGTCTGGGTGGCAAGGCAAGTAGTTCCCAGAGGTGTTCATAAAAAGCAAGAGTTGTTCTGGCTGCCACCTTGGCTGTGGGAGCCAGGCTAGGATGTTCGGCATATTGGAGGCCGGAGCTGGGAAATATGAAAAAAGGTGCTTTTGAGGATAGAGTGGCCAGGAAAGCCCGCAGCCCCAAAGTCTGGGTGGCAAGGCAAGTAGTTCCCAGAGTCCTTGAAAGAAAACAAGAGTTGTTCTGGCTGCCACCTTGGCTGTGGGAGTCAGCTCCGGATGTTCGGCATATTGGAGGCCGGTGCTGGGAAATATGAAAAAAGGTGCTTTTGAGCATAGAGTGGCCAGGAAAGCCCGCAGCCCCAAAGTCTGGGTGGCAATGCAAGTAGTTCCCAGAGTCCTTGAAAGAAAACAAGAGTTGTTCTGGCTGCCACCTTGGCTGTGGGAGCCAGGCCAGGATGTTTGGAATATTGGAGGCCGGAGCTGGGAAATATGAAAAAAGGTGCTTTTGAGGATAGAGTGGCCAGGAAAGCCCGCAGCCCCAAAGTCTGGGTGGCAAGGCAAGTAGTTCCCAGAGGTGTTCATAAAAAGCAAGAGTTGTTTGGGCTGCCACCTTGGCTGTGGGAGCCAGGCCAGGATGTCCGGCATATTGGAGGCCGGAGCTGGGAAATATGAAAAAAGGTGCTTTTGAGGATAGAGTGGCCAGGAAAGCCCGCAGCCCCATAGTCTGGGTGGCAATGCAAGTAGTTCCCAGAGTCCTTGAAAGAAAACAAGAGTTGTTCTGGCTGCCACCTTGGCTGTGGGAGTCAGCTCCGGATGTTCGGAATATTGGAGGCAGGTGCTAGGATTAAGTGAAAAAAGGTGCCTTTGAGGATAGAGTGGCCAGGAAAGCCCGCAGCCCCAAAGTCTGGGTGGCAAGGCAAGTAGTTCCCAGAGGTGTTCATAAAAAGCAAGAGTTGTTTGGGCTGCCACCTTGGCTGTGGGAGCCAGGCCAGGATGTTCGGAATATTGGAGGCCGGTGCTGGGAAATATGAAAAAAGGTGCTTTTGAGGATAGAGTGGCCAGGAAAGCCCGCAGCCCCATAGTCTGCGTGGCAATGCAAGTAGTTCCCAGAGGTGTTCATAAAAAGGAAGAGTTGTTTGGGCTGCCACCTTGGGTGTGGGAGCCAGGCCAGGATGTCCGGCATATTGGAGGCCGGTGCTGGGAAATATGAAAAAAGGTGCTTTTGAGGATAGAGTGGCCAGGAAAGCCCGCAGCCCCAAAGTCTGGGTGGCAATGCAAGGAGTTCCCAGAGGTGTTCATAAAAAGCAAGAGTTGTTCTGGTTGCCACCTTTGCTGTGGGAGCCAGGCCAGGATGTCTGGCATATTGGAGGCCGGAGCTGGGAAATATGGAAAAAGGTGCTTTTGAGGATAGAGTGGCCAGGAAAGCCCGCAGCCCCAAAGTCTGGGTGGCAATGCAAGTAGTTCCCAGAGTCCTTGAAAGAAAACAAGAGTTGTTCTGGCTGCCACCTTGGCTGTGGGAGTCAGCTCCGGATGTTCGGCATATTGGAGGCCGGTGCTGGGAAATATGAAAAAAGGTGCTTTTGAGGATAGAGTGGCCAGGAAAGCCCGCAGCCCCAAAGTCTGGGTGGCAATGCAAGTAGTTCCCAGAGTCGTTCATAAAAAGCAAGAGTTGTTTGGGCTGCCACCTTGGCTGTGGGAGTCAGCTCTGGATGTTCGGAATATTGGAGGCAGGTGCTAGGATTAAGTGAAAAAAGGTGCCTTTGAGGATAGAGTGGCCAGGAAAGCCCGCAGCCCCATAGTCTGCGTGGCAATGCAAGTAATTCCCAGAGTCCTTGAAAGAAAACAAGAGTTATTCTGGCTGCCACCTTGGCTGTGGGAGCCAGGCCAGGATGTTCGGAATATTGGAGGCCGGAGCTGGGAAATATGAAAAAAGGTGCTTTTGAGGATAGAGTGGCCAGGAAAGCCCGCAGCCCCAAAGTCTGGGTGGCAATGCAAGTAGTTCCCAGAGTCCTTGAAAGAAAACAAGAGTTGTTCTGGCTGCCACCTTGGGTGTGGGAGCCAGGCCAGGATGTCCGGCATATTGGAGGCCGGAGCTGGGAAATATGAAAAAAGGTGCTTTTGAGGATAGAGTGGCCAGGAAAGCCCGCAGCCCCAAAGTCTGGGTGGCAATGCAAGTAGTTCCCAGAGTCCTTGAAAGAAAACAAGAGTTGTTCTGGCTGCCACCTTGGCTGTGGGAGTCAGCTCCGGATGTTCGGCATATTGGAGGCCGGTGCTGGGAAATATGAAAAAAGGTGCTTTTGAGGATAGAGTGGCCAGGAAAGCCCGCAGCCCCAAAGTCTGGGTGGCAATGCAAGTAGTTCCCAGAGGCGTTCATAAAAAGCAAGAGTTGTTTGGGCTGCCACCTTGGCTGTGGGAGCCAGGCCAGCATGTTCGGAATATTGGAGGCAGGTGCTAGGATTAAGTGAAAAAAGGTGCCTTTGAGGATAGAGTGGCCAGGAAAGCCCGCAGCCCCAAAGTCTGGGTGGCAATGCAAGTAGTTCCCAGAGTCCTTGAAAGAAAACAAGAGTTGTTCTGGCTGCCACCTTGGCTGTGGGAGCCAGGCCAGGATGTCCGGCATATTGGAGGCCGGTGCTGGGAAATATGAAAAAAGGTGCTTTTGAGGATAGAGTGGCCAGGAAAGCCCGCAGCCCCAAAGTCTGCGTGGCAATGCAAGTAGTTCCCAGAGTCCTTGAAAGAAAACAAGAGTTGTTCTGGCTGCCACCTTGGCTGTGGGAGCCAGGCCAGGATGTTCGGCATATTGGAGGCCTGTGCTGGGAAATATGAAAAAAGGTGCTTTTGAGGATAGAGTGGCCAGGAAAGCCCGCAGCCCCAAAGTCTGGGTGGCAAGGCAAGTAGTTCCCAGAGGTGTTCATAAAGAGCAAGAGTTGTTCTGGTTGCCACCTTGGGTGTGGGAGCCAGGCTAGGATGTCTGGCATATTGGAGGCCAGAGCTGGGAAATATGAAAAAAGGTGCTTTTGAGGATAGAGTGGCCATGAAAGCCCGCAGCCCCAAAGTCTGGGTGGCAATGCAAGTAGTTCCCAGAGTCCTTGAAAGAAAACAAGAGTTGTTCTGGCTGCCACCTTGGCTGTGGGAGTCAGCTCCGGATGTTCGGCATATTGGAGGCCGGTGCTGGGAAATATGAAAAAAGGTTCTTTTGAGGATAGAGTGGCCAGGAAAGCCCGCAGCCCCAAAGTCTGGGTGACAATGCAAGTAGTTCCCAGAGGCGTTCATAAAAAGCAAGAGTTGTTTGGGCTGCCACCTTTGCTGTGGGAGCCAGGCCAGGATGTTCGGAATATTGGAGGCAGGTGCTAGGATTAAGTGAAAAAAGGTGCTTTTGAGGATAGAGTGGCCAGGAAAGCCCGCAGCCCCATAGTCTGGGTGGCAATGCAAGTAGTTCCCAGAGTCCTTGAAAGAAAACAAGAGTTGTTCTGGCTGCCACCTTGGCTGTGGGAGTCAGTTCCGGATGTTCGGAATATTGGAGGCCGGAGCTGGGAAATATGAAAAAAGGTGCTTTTGAGGATAGAGTGGCCAGGAAAGCCCGCAGCCCCAAAGTCTGGGTGGCAATGCAAGTAGTTCCCAGAGTCCTTGAAAGAAAACAAGAGTTGTTCTGGCTGCCACCTTGGGTGTGGGAGCCAGGCCAGGATGTCCGGCATATTGGAGGCCGGAGCTGGGAAATATGAAAAAAGGTGCTTTTGAGGATAGAGTGGCCAGGAAAGCCCGCAGCCCCAAAGTCTGGGTGGCAATGCAAGTAGTTCCCAGAGTCCTTGAAAGAAAACAAGAGTTGTTCTGGCTGCCACCTTGGCTGTGGGAGTCAGCTCCGGATGTTCGGCATATTGGAGGCCGGTGCTGGGAAATATGAAAAAAGGTGCTTTTGAGGATAGAGTGGCCAGGAAAGCCCGCAGCCCCAAAGTCTGGGTGGCAATGCAAGTAGTTCCCAGAGGCGTTCATAAAAAGCAAGAGTTGTTTGGGCTGCCACCTTGGCTGTGGGAGCCAGGCCAGCATGTTCGGAATATTGGAGGCAGGTGCTAGGATTAAGTGAAAAAAGGTGCCTTTGAGGATAGAGTGGCCAGGAAAGCCCGCAGCCCCAAAGTCTGGGTGGCAAGGCAAGTAGTTCCCAGAGTCCTTGAAAGAAAACAAGAGTTGTTCTGGCTGCCACCTTGGGTGTGGGAGCCAGGCCAGGATGTTCGGCATATTGGAGGCCGGTGCTGGGAAATATGAAAAAAGGTGCTTTTGAGGATAGAGTGGCCAGGAAAGCCCGCAGCCCCAAAGTCTGCGTGGCAATGCAAGTAGTTCCCAGAGTCCTTGAAAGAAAACAAGAGTTGTTTGGGCTGCCACCTTGGCTGTGGGAGCCAGGCCAGGATGTTCGGAACATTGGAGGCCTGTGCTGGGAAATATGAAAAAAGGTGCTTTTGAGGATAGAGTGGCCAGGAAAGCCCGCAGCCCCAAAGTCTGGGTGGCAAGGCAAGTAGTTCCCAGAGGTGTTCATAAAGAGCAAGAGTTGTTCTGGTTGCCACCTTGGGTGTGGGAGCCAGGCCAGGATGTCTGGCATATTGGAGGCCAGAGCTGGGAAATATGAAAAAAGGTGCTTTTGAGGATAGAGTGGCCATGAAAGCCCACAGCCCCAAAGTCTGGGTGGCAATGCAAGTAGTTCCCAGAGTCCTTGAAAGAAAACAAGAGTTGTTCTGGCTGCCACCTTGGCTGTGGGAGTCAGCTCCGGATGTTCGGCATATTGGAGGCCGGTGCTGGGAAATATGAAAAAAGGTTCTTTTGAGGATAGAGTGGCCAGGAAAGCCCGCAGCCCCAAAGTCTGGGTGGCAATGCAAGTAGTTCCCAGAGGCGTTCATAAAAAGCAAGAGTTGTTTGGGCTGCCACCTTTGCTGTGGGAGCCAGGCCAGGATGTTCGGAATATTGGAGGCAGGTGCTAGGATTAAGTGAAAAAAGGTGCTTTTGAGGATAGAGTGGCCAGGAAAGCCCGCAGCCCCATAGTCTGCGTGACAATGCAAGTAGTTCCCAGAGTCCTTGAAAGAAAACAAGAGTTGTTCTGGCTGCCACCTTGGCTGTGGGAGTCAGTTCCGGATGTTCGGAATATTGGAGGCCTGTGCTGGGAAATATGAAAAAAGGTGCTTTTGAGGATAGAGTGGCCAGGAAAGCCCGCAGCCCCAAAGTCTGGGTGGCAAGGCAAGTAGTTCCCAGAGGTGTTCATAAAGAGCAAGAGTTGTTCTGGTTGCCACCTTGGGTGTAGGAGCCAGGCCAGGATGTCTGGCATATTGGAGGCCAGAGCTGGGAAATATGAAAAAAGGTGCTTTTGAGGATAGAGTGGCCATGAAAGCCCGCAGCCCCAAAGTCTGGGTGGCAATGCAAGTAGTTCCCAGAGTCCTTGAAAGAAAACAAGAGTTGTTCTGGCTGCCACCTTGGCTGTGGGAGTCAGCTCCGGATGTTCGGCATATTGGAGGCCGGTGCTGGGAAATATGAAAAAAGGTTCTTTTGAGGATAGAGTGGCCAGGAAAGCCCGCAGCCCCAAAGTCTGGGTGGCAATGCAAGTAGTTCCCAGAGGCGTTCATAAAAAGCAAGAGTTGTTTGGGCTGCCACCTTTGCTGTGGGAGCCAGGCCAGGATGTTCGGAATATTGGAGGCAGGTGCTAGGATTAAGTGAAAAAAGGTGCTTTTGAGGATAGAGTGGCCAGGAAAGCCCGCAGCCCCATAGTCTGCGTGGCAATGCAAGTAGTTCCCAGAGTCCTTGAAAGAAAACAAGAGTTGTTCTGGCTGCCACCTTGGCTGTGGGAGCCAGGCCAGGATGTTCGGAATATTGGAGGCCTGTGCTGGGAAATATGAAAAAAGGTGCTTTTGAGGATAGAGTGTCCAGGAAAGCCCGCAGCCCCAAAGTCTGGGTGGCAATGCAAGTAGTTCCCAGAGTCCTTGAAAGAAAACAAGAGTTGTTCTGGCTGCCACCTTGGCTGTGGGAGCCAGGCCAGGATGTTCGGAATATTGGAGGCCTGTGCTGGGAAATATGAAAAAAGGTACTTTTGAGGATAGAGTGGCCAGGAAAGCCCACAGCCCCAAAGTCTGGGTGGCAATGCAAGTAGTTCCCAGAGTCCTTGAAAGAAAACAAGAGTTGTTCTGGCTGCCACCTTGGCTGTGGGAGTCAGCTCCGGATGTTCGGCATATTGGAGGCCGGTGCTGGGAAATATGAAAAAAGGTGCTTTTGAGGATAGAGTGGCCAGGAAAGCCCGCAGCCCCAAAGTCTGGGTGGCAATGCAAGTAGTTCCCAGAGGCGTTCATAAAAAGCAAGAGTTGTTTGGGCTGCCACCTTGGCTGTGGGAGCCAGGCCAGCATGTTCGGAATATTGGAGGCAGGTGCTAGGATTAAGTGAAAAAAGGTGCCTTTGAGGATAGAGTGGCCAGGAAAGCCCGCAGCCCCAAAGTCTGGGTGGCAAGGCAAGTAGTTCCCAGAGTCCTTGAAAGAAAACAAGAGTTGTTCTGGCTGCCACCTTGGGTGTGGGAGCCAGGCCAGGATGTCCGGCATATTGGAGGCCGGTGCTGGGAAATATGAAAAAAGGTGCTTTTGAGGATAGAGTGGCCAGGAAAGCCCGCAGCCCCAAAGTCTGCGTGGCAATGCAAGTAGTTCCCAGAGTCCTTGAAAGAAAACAAGAGTTGTTCTGGCTGCCACCTTGGGTGTGGGAGCCAGGCCAGGATGTTCGGCATATTGGAGGCCGGTGCTGGGAAATATGAAAAAAGGTGCTTTTGAGGATAGAGTGGCCAGGAAAGCCCGCAGCCCCAAAGTCTGGGTGGCAATGCAAGTAGTTCCCAGAGTCCTTGAAAGAAAACAAGAGTTGTTCTGGCTGCCACCTTGGCTGTGGGAGCCAGGCCAGGATGTTCGGAACATTGGAGGCCTGTGCTGGGAAATATGAAAAAAGGTGCTTTTGAGGATAGAGTGGCCAGGAAAGCCCGCAGCCCCAAAGTCTGGGTGGCAAGGCAAGTAGTTCCCAGAGGTGTTCATAAAGAGCAAGAGTTGTTCTGGTTGCCACCTTGGGTGTGGGAGCCAGGCCAGGATGTCTGGCATATTGGAGGCCAGAGCTGGGAAATATGAAAAAAGGTGCTTTTGAGGATAGAGTGGCCATGAAAGCCCGCAGCCCCAAAGTCTGGGTGGCAATGCAAGTAGTTCCCAGAGTCCTTGAAAGAAAACAAGAGTTGTTCTGGCTGCCACCTTGGCTGTGGGAGTCAGCTCCGGATGTTCGGCATATTGGAGGCCGGTGCTGGGAAATATGAAAAAAGGTTCTTTTGAGGATAGAGTGGCCAGGAAAGCCCGCAGCCCCAAAGTCTGGGTGGCAATGCAAGTAGTTCCCAGAGGCGTTCATAAAAAGCAAGAGTTGTTTGGGCTGCCACCTTTGCTGTGGGAGCCAGGCCAGGATGTTCGGAATATTGGAGGCAGGTGCTAGGATTAAGTGAAAAAAGGTGCTTTTGAGGATAGAGTGGCCAGGAAAGCCCGCAGCCCCATAGTCTGCGTGACAATGCAAGTAGTTCCCAGAGTCCTTGAAAGAAAACAAGAGTTGTTCTGGCTGCCACCTTGGCTGTGGGAGTCAGTTCCGGATGTTCGGAATATTGGAGGCCTGTGCTGGGAAATATGAAAAAAGGTGCTTTTGAGGATAGAGTGGCCAGGAAAGCCCGCAGCCCCAAAGTCTGGGTGGCAAGGCAAGTAGTTCCCAGAGGTGTTCATAAAGAGCAAGAGTTGTTCTGGTTGCCACCTTGGGTGTAGGAGCCAGGCCAGGATGTCTGGCATATTGGAGGCCAGAGCTGGGAAATATGAAAAAAGGTGCTTTTGAGGATAGAGTGGCCAGGAAAGCCCGCAGCCCCAAAGTCTGGGTGGCAATGCAAGTAGTTCCCAGAGTCCTTGAAAGAAAACAAGAGTTGTTCTGGCTGCCACCTTGGCTGTGGGAGTCAGCTCCGGATGTTCGGCATATTGGAGGCCGGTGCTGGGAAATATGAAAAAAGGTTCTTTTGAGGATAGAGTGGCCAGGAAAGCCCGCAGCCCCAAAGTCTGGGTGGCAATGCAAGTAGTTCCCAGAGGCGTTCATAAAAAGCAAGAGTTGTTTGGGCTGCCACCTTTGCTGTGGGAGCCAGGCCAGGATGTTCGGAATATTGGAGGCAGGTGCTAGGATTAAGTGAAAAAAGGTGCTTTTGAGGATAGAGTGGCCAGGAAAGCCCGCAGCCCCATAGTCTGCGTGGCAATGCAAGTAGTTCCCAGAGTCCTTGAAAGAAAACAAGAGTTGTTCTGGCTGCCACCTTGGCTGTGGGAGCCAGGCCAGGATGTTCGGAATATTGGAGGCCTGTGCTGGGAAATATGAAAAAAGGTGCTTTTGAGGATAGAGTGTCCAGGAAAGCCCGCAGCCCCAAAGTCTGGGTGGCAATGCAAGTAGTTCCCAGAGTCCTTGAAAGAAAACAAGAGTTGTTCTGGCTGCCACCTTGGCTGTGGGAGCCAGGCCAGGATGTTCGGAATATTGGAGGCCTGTGCTGGGAAATATGAAAAAAGGTGCTTTTGAGGATAGAGTGGCCAGGAAAGCCCACAGCCCCAAAGTCTGGGTGGCAAGGCAAGTAGTTCCCAGAGGTGTTCATAAAAAGCAAGAGTTGTTCTGGCTGCCACCTTGGCTGTGGGAGCCAGGCCAGGATGTCCGGCATATTGGAGGCCGGTGCTGGGAAATATGAAAAAAAGGTACTTTTGAGGATAGAGTGGCCAGGAAAGCCCGCAGCCCCAAAGTCTGGGTGGCAAGGCAAGTAGTTCCCAGAGTCCTTGAAAGAAAACAAGAGTTGTTCTGGCTGCCACCTTGGCTGTGGGAGCCAGGCCAGGATGTTCGGCATATTGGAGGCCGGAGCTGGGAAATATGAAAAAAGGTGCTTTTGAGGATAGAGTGGCCAGGAAAGCCCGCAGCCCCAAAGTCTGGGTGGCAAGGCAAGTAGTTCCCAGAGTCCTTGAAAGAAAACAAGAGTTGTTCTGGCTGCCACCTTGGCTGTGGGAGTCAGTTCCGGATGTTCGGAATATTGGAGGCCGGAGCTGGGAAATATGAAAAAAGGTGCTTTTGAGGATAGAGTGGCCAGGAAAGCCCGCAGCCCCAAAGTCTGGGTGGCAAGGCAAGTAGTTCCCAGAGATGTTCATAAAGAGCAAGAGTTGTTCTGGTTGCCACCTTGGGTGTGGGAGCCAGGCCAGGATGTTCGGAATATTGGAGGCAGGTGCTAGGATTAAGTGAAAAAAGGTGCTTTTGAGGATAGAGTGGCCAGGAAAGCCCGCAGCCCCAAAGTCTGGGTGGCAAGGCAAGTAGTTCCCAGAGTCCTTGAAAGAAAACAAGAGTTGTTCTGGCTGCCACCTTGGCTGTGGGAGCCAGGCCAGGATGTTCGGCATATTGGAGGCCGGAGCTGGGAAATATGAAAAAAGGTGCTTTTGAGGATAGAGTGGCCAGGAAAGCCCACAGCCCCAAAGTCTGGGTGGCAAGGCAAGTAGTTCCCAGAGGTGTTCATAAAGAGCAAGAGTTGTTCTGGTTGCCACCTTGGGTGTGGGAGCCAGGCCAGGATGTCTGGCATATTGGAGGCCAGAGCTGGGAAATATGAAAAAAGGTGCTTTTGAGGATAGAGTGGCCAGGAAAGCCCGCAGCCCCAAAGTCTGGGTGGCAATGCAAGTAGTTCCCAGAGTCCTTGAAAGAAAACAAGAGTTGTTCTGGCTGCCACCTTGGCTGTGGGAGTCAGCTCCGGATGTTCGGCATATTGGAGGCCGGTGCTGGGAAATATGAAAAAAGGTGCTTTTGAGGATAGAGTGGCCAGGAAAGCCCGCAGCCCCAAAGTCTGGGTGGCAATGCAAGTAGTTCCCAGAGGCGTTCATAAAAAGCAAGAGTTGTTTGGGCTGCCACCTTTGCTGTGGGAGCCAGGCCAGGATGTTCGGAATATTGGAGGCAGGTGCTAGGATTAAGTGAAAAAAGGTGCTTTTGAGGATAGAGTGGCCAGGAAAGCCCGCAGCCCCATAGTCTGCGTGGCAATGCAAGTAGTTCCCAGAGGTGTTCATAAAAAGCAAGAGTTGTTCTGGCTGCCACCTTGGCTGTGGGAGCCAGGCCAGGATGTTCGGAATATTGGAGGCCGGAGCTGGGAAATATGAAAAAAGGTACTTTTGAGGATAGAGTGGCCAGGAAAGCCCGCAGCCCCAAAGTCTGGGTGGCAAGGCAAGTAGTTCCCAGAGGTGTTCATAAAAAGCAAGAGTTGTTCTGGCTGCCACCTTGGCTGTGGGAGCCAGGCCAGGATGTCCGGCATATTGGAGGCCGGTGCTGGGAAATATGAAAAAAAGGTACTTTTGAGGATAGAGTGGCCAGGAAAGCCCACAGCCCCAAAGTCTGGGTGGCAATGCAAGTAGTTCCCAGAGTCCTTGAAAGAAAACAAGAGTTGTTCTGGCTGCCACCTTGGCTGTGGGAGCCAGGCCAGGATGTTCGGCATATTGGAGGCCGGAGCTGGGAAATATGAAAAAAGGTGCTTTTGAGGATAGAGTGGCCAGGAAAGCCCGCAGCCCCAAAGTCTGGGTGGCAAGGCAAGTAGTTCCCAGAGTCCTTGAAAGAAAACAAGAGTTGTTCTGGCTGCCACCTTGGCTGTGGGAGTCAGCTCCGGATGTTCGGAATATTGGAGGCCGGAGCTGGGAAATATGAAAAAAGGTGCTTTTGAGAATAGAGTGGCCAGGAAAGCCCGCAGCCCCAAAGTCTGGGTGGCAAGGCAAGTAGTTCCCAGAGGTGTTCATAAAGAGCAAGAGTTGTTCTGGTTGCCACCTTGGGTGTGGGAGCCAGGCCAGGATGTCTGGCATATTGGAGGCCAGAGCTGGGAAATATGAAAAAAGGTGCTTTTGAGGATAGAGTGGCCATGAAAGCCCGCAGCCCCAAAGTCTGGGTGGCAATGCAAGTAGTTCCCAGAGTCCTTGAAAGAAAACAAGAGTTGTTCTGGCTGCCACCTTGGCTGTGGGAGTCAGCTCCGGATGTTCGGCATATTGGAGGCCGGTGCTGGGAAATATGAAAAAAGGTGCTTTTGAGGATAGAGTGGCCAGGAAAGCCCGCAGCCCCAAAGTCTGGGTGGCAATGCAAGTAGTTCCCAGAGGCGTTCATAAAAAGCAAGAGTTGTTTGGGCTGCCACCTTTGCTGTGGGAGCCAGGCCAGGATGTTCGGAATATTGGAGGCAGGTGCTAGGATTAAGTGAAAAAAGGTGCTTTTGAGGATAGAGTGGCCAGGAAAGCCCGCAGCCCCATAGTCTGCGTGGCAATGCAAGTAGTTCCCAGAGTCCTTGAAAGAAAACAAGAGTTGTTCTGGCTGCCACCTTGGCTGTGGGAGCCTGGCCAGGATGTTCGGAATATTGGAGGCCGGAGCTGGGAAATATGAAAAAAGGTGCTTTTGAGGATAGAGTGGCCAGGAAAGCCCGCAGCCCCAAAGTCTGGGTGGCAAGGCAAGTAGTTCCCAGAGTCCTTGAAAGAAAACAAGAGTTGTTCTGGCTGCCACCTTGGCTGTGGGAGCCAGGCCAGGATGTTCGGAATATTGGAGGCCTGTGCTGGGAAATATGAAAAAAGGTACTTTTGAGGATAGAGTGGCCAGGAAAGCCCGCAGCCCCAAAGTCTGGGTGGCAAGGCAAGTAGTTCCCAGAGGTGTTCATAAAAAGCAAGAGTTGTTCTGGCTGCCACCTTGGCTGTGGGAGCCAGGCCAGGATGTCCGGCATATTGGAGGCCGGTGCTGGGAAATATGAAAAAAAGGTACTTTTGAGGATAGAGTGGCCAGGAAAGCCCGCAGCCCCAAAGTCTGGGTGGCAAGGCAAGTAGTTCCCAGAGTCCTTGAAAGAAAACAAGAGTTGTTCTGGCTGCCACCTTGGCTGTGGGAGCCAGGCCAGGATGTTCGGCATATTGGAGGCCGGAGCTGGGAAATATGAAAAAAGGTGCTTTTGAGGATAGAGTGGCCAGGAAAGCCCGCAGCCCCAAAGTCTGGGTGGCAAGGCAAGTAGTTCCCAGAGTCCTTGAAAGAAAACAAGAGTTGTTCTGGCTGCCACCTTGGCTGTGGGAGCCAGGCCAGGATGTTCGGAATATTGGAGGCCGGAGCTGGGAAATATGAAAAAAGGTGCTTTTGAGGATAGAGTGGCCAGGAAAGCCCGCAGCCCCAAAGTCTGGGTGGCAAGGCAAGTAGTTCCCAGAGGTGTTCATAAAGAGCAAGAGTTGTTCTGGTTGCCACCTTGGGTGTGGGAGCCAGGCCAGGATGTCTGGCATATTGGAGGCCAGAGCTGGGAAATATGAAAAAAGGTGCTTTTGAGGATAGAGTGGCCAGGAAAGCCCGCAGCCCCAAAGTCTGCGTGGCAATGCAAGTAGTTCCCAGAGTCCTTGAAAGAAAACAAGAGTTGTTCTGGCTGCCACCTTGGCTGTGGGAGTCAGCTCCGGATGTTCGGCATATTGGAGGCCGGTGCTGGGAAATATGAAAAAAGGTGCTTTTGAGGATAGAGTGGCCAGGAAAGCCCGCAGCCCCAAAGTCTGGGTGGCAAGGCAAGTAGTTCCCAGAGGCGTTCATAAAAAGCAAGAGTTGTTTGGGCTGCCACCTTTGCTGTGGGAGCCAGGCCAGGATGTTCGGAATATTGGAGGCAGGTGCTAGGATTAAGTGAAAAAAGGTGCTTTTGAGGATAGAGTGGCCAGGAAAGCCCGCAGCCCCAAAGTCTGGGTGGCAAGGCAAGTAGTTCCCAGAGTCCTTGAAAGAAAACAAGAGTTGTTCTGGCTGCCACCTTGGCTGTGGGAGCCAGGCCAGGATGTTCGGCATATTGGAGGCCGGTGCTGGGAAATATGAAAAAAGGTGCTTTTGAGGATAGAGTGGCCAGGAAAGCCCACAGCCCCAAAGTCTGGGTGGCAAGGCAAGTAGTTCCCAGAGGTGTTCATAAAGAGCAAGAGTTGTTCTGGTTGCCACCTTGGGTGTGGGAGCCAGGCCAGGATGTCTGGCATATTGGAGGCCAGAGCTGGGAAATATGAAAAAAGGTGCTTTTGAGGATAGAGTGGCCATGAAAGCCCGCAGCCCCAAAGTCTGGGTGGCAATGCAAGTAGTTCCCAGAGTCCTTGAAAGAAAACAAGAGTTGTTCTGGCTGCCACCTTGGCTGTGGGAGTCAGCTCCGGATGTTCGGCATATTGGAGGCCGGTGCTGGGAAATATGAAAAAAGGTGCTTTTGAGGATAGAGTGGCCAGGAAAGCCCGCAGCCCCAAAGTCTGGGTGGCAATGCAAGTAGTTCCCAGAGGCGTTCATAAAAAGCAAGAGTTGTTTGGGCTGCCACCTTTGCTGTGGGAGCCAGGCCAGGATGTTCGGAATATTGGAGGCAGGTGCTAGGATTAAGTGAAAAAAGGTGCTTTTGAGGATAGAGTGGCCAGGAAAGCCCGCAGCCCCATAGTCTGGGTGGCAATGCAAGTAGTTCCCAGAGGTGTTCATAAAAAGCAAGAGTTGTTCTGGCTGCCACCTTGGCTGTGGGAGCCAGGCCAGGATGTTCGGCATATTGGAGGCCGGTGCTGGGAAATATGAAAAAAAGGTACTTTTGAGGATAGAGTGGCCAGGAAAGCCCGCAGCCCCAAAGTCTGGGTGTCAAGGCAAGTAGTTCCCAGAGTCCTTGAAAGAAAACAAGAGTTGTTTGGGCTGCCACCTTGGCTGTGGGAGCCAGGCCAGGATGTTCGGCATATTGGAGGCCGGAACTGGGAAATATGAAAAAAGGTGCTTTTGAGGATAGAGTGGCCAGGAAAGCCCGCAGCCCCAAAGTCTGGGTGGCAATGCAAGTAGTTCCCAGAGTCCTTGAAAGAAAAAAAGAGTTGTTCTTGCTGCCACCTTGGCTGTGGGAGTCAGCTGCGGATGTTCGGCATATTGGAGGCCGGAGCTGGGAAATATGAAAAAAGGTGCTTTTGAGGATAGAGTGGCCAGGAAAGCCCGCAGCCCCAAAGTCTGGGTGGCAATGCAAGTAGTTCCCAGAGGTGTTCATAAAAAGCAAGAGTTGTTCTGGCTGCCACCTTGGCTGTGGGAGCCAGGCCAGGATGTCCGGCATATTGGAGGCCGGAGCTGGGAAATATGAAAAAAGGTGCTTTTGAGGATAGAGTGGCCAGGAAAGCCCGCAGCCCCAAAGTCTGGGTGGCAAGGCAAGTAGTTCCCAGAGGTGTTCATAAAGAGCAAGAGTTGTTCTGGTTGCCACCTTGGGTGTGGGAGCCAGGCCAGGATGTCTGGCATATTGGAGGCCAGAGCTGGGAAATATGAAAAAAGGTGCTTTTGAGGATAGAGTGGCCAGGAAAGCCCGCAGCCCCAAAGTCTGGGTGGCAAGGCAAGTAGTTCCCAGAGGCGTTCATAAAAAGCAAGAGTTGTTTGGGCTGCCACCTTTGCTGTGGGAGCCAGGCCAGGATGTTCGGAATATTGGAGGCAGGTGCTAGGATTAAGTGAAAAAAGGTGCTTTTGAGGATAGAGTGGCCAGGAAAGCCCGCAGCCCCAAAGTCTGCGTGGCAATGCAAGTAGTTCCCAGAGTCCTTGAAAGAAAACAAGAGTTGTTCTGGCTGCCACCTTGGCTGTGGGAGCCAGGCCAGGATGTTCGGAATATTGGAGGCCGGTGCTGGGAAATATGAAAAAAGGTGCTTTTGAGGATAGAGTGGCCAGGAAAGCCCGCAGCCCCAAAGTCTGGGTGGCAATGCAAGTAATTCCCAGAGTCCTTGAAAGAAAACAAGAGTTGTTCTGGCTGCCACCTTGGCTGTGGGAGCCAGGCCAGGATGTTCGGCATATTGGAGGCCGGAGCTGGGAAATATGAAAAAAGGTGCTTTTGAGGATAGAGTGTCCAGGAAAGCCCGCAGCCCCAAAGTCTGGGTGGCAATGCAAGTAGTTCCCAGAGTCCTTGAAAGAAAACAAGAGTTGTTCTGGCTGCCACCTTGGCTGTGGGAGTCAGCTCCGGATGTTCGGAATATTGGAGGCCGGAGCTGGGAAATATGAAAAAAGGTGCTTTTGAGGATAGAGTGGCCAGGAAAGCCCGCAGCCCTAAAGTCTGGGTGGCAATGCAAGTAGTTCCCAGAGGTGTTCATAAAAAGCAAGAGTTGTTCTGGCTGCCACCTTTGCTGTGGGAGCCAGGCCAGGATGTCCGGCATATTGGAGGCCGGAGCTGGGAAATATGAAAAAAGGTGCTTTTGAGGATAGAGTGGCCAGGAAAGCCCGCAGCCCCAAAGTCTGGGTGGCAAGGCAAGTAGTTCCCAGAGGTGTTCATAAAGAGCAAGAGTTGTTCTGGTTGCCACCTTGGGTGTGGGAGCCAGGCCAGGATGTCTGGCATATTGGAGGCCGGTGCTGGGAAATATGAAAAAAGGTGCTTTTGAGGATAGAGTGGCCATGAAAGCCCGCAGCCCCAAAGTCTGGGTGGCAAGGCAAGTAGTTCCCAGAGTCCTTGAAAGAAAACAAGAGTTGTTTGGGCTGCCACCTTGGCTGTGGGAGTCAGCTCCGGATGTTCGGCATATTGGAGGCCGGTGCTGGGAAATATGAAAAAAGGTGCTTTTGAGGATAGAGTGGCCAGGAAAGCCCGCAGCCCCAAAGTCTGGGTGGCAATGCAAGTAGTTCCCAGAGGCGTTCATAAAAAGCAAGAGTTGTTTGGGCTGCCACCTTTGCTGTGGGAGCCAGGCCAGGATGTTCGGAATATTGGAGGCAGGTGCTAGGATTAAGTGAAAAAAGGTGCTTTTGAGGATAGAGTGGCCAGGAAAGCCCGCAGCCCCAAAGTCTGGGTGGCAAGGCAAGTAGTTCCCAGAGTCCTTGAAAGAAAACAAGAGTTGTTCTGGCTGCCACCTTGGCTGTGGGAGCCAGGCCAGGATGTTCGGCATATTGGAGGCCGGAGCTGGGAAATATGAAAAAAGGTGCTTTTGAGGATAGAGTGGCCAGGAAAGCCCACAGCCCCAAAGTCTGGGTGGCAAGGCAAGTAGTTCCCAGAGGTGTTCATAAAGAGCAAGAGTTGTTCTGGTTGCCACCTTGGGTGTGGGAGCCAGGCCAGGATGTCTGGCATATTGGAGGCCAGAGCTGGGAAATATGAAAAAAGGTGCTTTTGAGGATAGAGTGGCCATGAAAGCCCGCAGCCCCAAAGTCTGGGTGGCAATGCAAGTAGTTCCCAGAGTCCTTGCAAGAAAACAAGAGTTGTTCTGGCTGCCACCTTGGCTGTGGGAGTCAGCTCCGGATGTTCGGCATATTGGAGGCCGGTGCTGGGAAATATGAAAAAAGGTGCTTTTGAGGATAGAGTGGCCAGGAAAGCCCGCAGCCCCAAAGTCTGGGTGGCAATGCAAGTAGTTCCCAGAGGCGTTCATAAAAAGCAAGAGTTGTTTGGGCTGCCACCTTTGCTGTGGGAGCCAGGCCAGGATGTTCGGAATATTGGAGGCAGGTGCTAGGATTAAGTGAAAAAAGGTGCTTTTGAGGATAGAGTGGCCAGGAAAGCCCGCAGCCCCATAGTCTGCGTGGCAATGCAAGTAGTTCCCAGAGGTGTTCATAAAAAGCAAGAGTTGTTCTGGCTGCCACCTTGGCTGTGGGAGCCAGGCCAGGATGTCCGGCATATTGGAGGCCGGTGCTGGGAAATATGAAAAAAAGGTACTTTTGAGGATAGAGTGGCCAGGAAAGCCCGCAGCCCCAAAGTCTGGGTGTCAAGGCAAGTAGTTCCCAGAGTCCTTGAAAGAAAACAAGAGTTGTTCTGGCTGCCACCTTGGCTGTGGGAGCCAGGCCAGGATGTTCGGCATATTGGAGGCCGGAGCTGGGAAATATGAAAAAAGGTGCTTTTGAGGATAGAGTGGCCAGGAAAGCCCGCAGCCCCAAAGTCTGGGTGGCAATGCAAGTAGTTCCCAGAGTCCTTGAAAGAAAACAAGAGTTGTTCTGGCTGCCACCTTGGCTGTGGGAGTCAGCTGCGGATGTTCGGCATATTGGAGGCCGGAGCTGGGAAATATGAAAAAAGGTGCTTTTGAGGATAGAGTGGCCAGGAAAGCCCGCAGCCCCAAAGTCTGGGTGGCAAGGCAAGTAGTTCCCAGAGGTGTTCATAAAAAGCAAGAGTTGTTCTGGCTGCCACCTTGGCTGTGGGAGCCAGGCCAGGATGTTCGGAATATTGGAGGCCGGAGCTGGGAAATATGAAAAAAGGTGCTTTTGAGGATAGAGTGGCCAGGAAAGCCCGCAGCCCCAAAGTCTGCATGGCAATGCAAGTAGTTCCCAGAGTCCTTGAAAGAAAACAAGAGTTGTTCTGGCTGCCACCTTGGCTGTGGGAGTCAGCTCCGGATGTTCGGAATATTGGAGGCCGGAGCTGGGAAATATGAAAAAAGGTGCTTTTGAGGATAGAGTGGCCAGGAAAGCCCGCAGCCCCAAAGTCTGGGTGGCAAGGCAAGTAGTTCCCAGAGGTGCTCATAAAAAGCAAGAGTTGTTCTGGTTGCCACCTTGGGTGTGGGAGCCAGGCCAGGATGTCCGGCATATTGGAGGCCGGTGCTGGGAAATATGAAAAAAGGTGCTTTTGAGGATAGAGTGGCCAGGAAAGCCCGCAGCCCCAAAGTCTGGGTGGCAAGGCAAGTAGTTCCCAGAGTCCTTGAAAGAAAACAAGAGTTGTTCTGGCTGCCACCTTGGCTGTGGGAGCCAGGCCAGGATGTTCGGCATATTGGAGGCCGGAGCTGGGAAATATGAAAAAAGGTGCTTTTGAGGATAGAGTGGCCAGGAAAGCCCGCAGCCCCAAAGTCTGGGTGGCAAGGCAAGTAGTTCCCAGAGGTGTTCATAAAGAGCAAGAGTTGTTCTGGTTGCCACCTTGGGTGTGGGAGCCAGGCCAGGATGTCTGGCATATTGGAGGCCAGAGCTGGGAAATATGAAAAAAGGTGCTTTTGAGGATAGAGTGGCCAGGAAAGCCCGCAGCCCCAAAGTCTGGGTGGCAAGGCAAGTAGTTCCCAGAGGCGTTCATAAAAAGCAAGAGTTGTTTGGGCTGCCACCTTTGCTGTGGGAGCCAGGCCAGGATGTTCGGAATATTGGAGGCAGGTGCTAGGATTAAGTGAAAAAAGGTGCTTTTGAGGATAGAGTGGCCAGGAAAGCCCGCAGCCCCATAGTCTGCGTGGCAATGCAAGTAGTTCCCAGAGTCCTTGAAAGAAAACAAGAGTTGTTCTGGCTGCCACCTTGGCTGTGGGAGCCAGGCCAGGATGTTCGGAATATTGGAGGCCGGTGCTGGGAAATATGAAAAAAGGTGCTTTTCAGGATAGAGTGGCCAGGAAAGCCCACAGCCCCAAAGTCTGGGTGGCAAGGCAAGTAGTTCCCAGAGTCCTTGAAAGAAAACAAGAGTTGTTCTGGCTGCCACCTTGGCTGTGGGAGCCAGGCCAGGATGTTCGGAATATTGGAGGCCGGTGCTGGGAAATATGAAAAAAGGTGCTTTTGAGGATAGAGTGGCCAGGAAAGCCCGCAGCCCCAAAGTCTGGGTGGCAATGCAAGTAGTTCCCAGAGTCCTTGAAAGAAAACAAGAGTTGTTCTGGCTGCCACCTTTGCTGTGGGAGTCAGCTCCGGATGTTCGGCATATTGGAGGCCGGTGCTGGGAAATATGAAAAAAGGTGCTTTTGAGGATAGAGTGGCCAGGAAAGCCCGCAGCTCCAAAGTCTGGGTGGCAAGGCAAGTAGTTCCCAGAGGCGTTCATAAAAAGCAAGAGTTGTTCTGGCTGCCACCTTGGCTGTGGGAGCCAGGCCAGGATGTTCGGAATATTGGAGGCAGGTGCTAGGATTAAGGGAAAAAAGGTGCCTTTGAGGATAGAGTGGCCAGGAAAGCCCGCAGCCCCAAAGTCTGGGTGGCAATGCAAGTAGTTCCCAGAGTCCTTGAAAGAAAACAAGAGTTGTTCTGGCTGCCACCTTGGCTGTGGGAGCCAGGCCAGGATGTTCGGAATATTGGAGGCCGGTGCTGGGAAATATGAAAAAAGGTGCTTTTCAGGATAGAGTGGCCAGGAAAGCCCACAGCCCCAAAGTCTGGGTGGCAATGCAAGTAGTTCCCAGAGGCGTTCATAAAAAGCAAGAGTTGTTCTGGCTGCCACCTTTGCTGTGGGAGCCATGCCAGGATGTCCGGCATATTGGAGGCCGGTGCTGGGAAATATGAAAAAAAGGTACTTTTGAGGATAGAGTGTCCAGGAAAGCCCGCAGCCCCAAAGTCTGGGTGGCAAGGCAAGTAGTTCCCAGAGTCCTTGAAAGAAAACAAGAGTTGTTCTGGCTGCCACCTTGGCTGTGGGAGTCAGCTCCGGATGTTCGGAATATTGGAGGCCGGTGCTAGGATTAAGTGAAAAAAGGTGCCTTTGAGGATAGAGTGGCCAGGAAAGCCCGCAGCCCCAAAGTCTGGGTGGCAAGGCAAGTAGTTCCCAGAGTCCTTGAAAGAAAACAAGAGTTGTTCTGGCTGCCACCTTGGCTGTGGGAGCCAGGCCAGGATGTTCGGCATATTGGAGGCCGGAGCTGGGAAATATGAAAAAAGGTGCTTTTGAGGATAGAGTGGCCAGGAAAGCCCGCAGCCCCAAAGTCTGGGTGGCAAGGCAAGTAGTTCCCAGAGGTGTTCATAAAAAGCAAGAGTTGTTCTGGCTGCCACCTTGGCTGTGGGAGCCAGGCCAGGATGTCTGGCATATTGGAGGCCGGAGCTGGGAAATATGAAAAAAGGTGCTTTTGAGGATAGAGTGGCCAGGAAAGCCCGCAGCCCCAAAGTCTGGGTGGCAATGCAAGTAGTTCCCAGAGGCGTTCATAAAAAGCAAGAGTTGTTCTGGCTGCCACCTTGGCTGTGGGAGCCAGGCCAGGATGTTCGGAATATTGGAGGCAGGTGCTAGGATTAAGTGAAAAAAGGTGCCTTTGAGGATAGAGTGGCCAGGAAAGCCCGCAGCCCCAAAGTCTGGTTGGCAATGCAAGTAGTTCCCAGAGTCCTTGAAAGAAAACAAGAGTTATTCTGGCTGCCACCTTGGCTGTGGGAGCCAGGCCAGGATGTTCAGAATATTGGAGGCCGGTGCTGGGAAATATGAAAAAAGGTGCTTTTGAGGATAGAGTGGCCAGGAAAGCCCGCAGCCCCAAAGTCTGGGTGGCAATGCAAGTAGTTCCCAGAGGCGTTCATAAAAAGCAAGAGTTGTTCTGGCTGCCACCTTGGGTGTGGGAGCCATGCCAGGATGTCCGGCATATTGGAGGCCGGTGCTGGGAAATATGAAAAAAAGGTACTTTTGAGGATAGAGTGGCCAGGAAAGCCCGCAGCCCCAAAGTCTGGGTGGCAAGGCAAGTAGTTCCCAGAGTCCTTGAAAGAAAACAAGAGTTGTTCTGGCTGCCACCTTGGCTGTGGGAGCCAGGCCAGGATGTTCGGCATATTGGAGGCCGCAGCTGGGAAATATGAAAAAAGGTGCTTTTGAGGATAGAGTGGCCAGGAAAGCCCGCAGCCCCAAAGTCTGGGTGGCAATGCAAGTAGTTCCCAGAGTCCTTGAAAGAAAACAAGAGTTGTTCTGGCTGCCACCTTGGCTGTGGGAGTCAGCTCCGGATGTTCGGCATATTGGAGGCCGGAGCTGGGAAATATGAAAAAAGGTGCTTTTGAGGATAGAGTGGCCAGGAAAGCCCGCAGCCCCAAAGTCTGGGTGGCAATGCAAGTAGTTCCCAGAGGCGTTCATAAAAAGCAAGAGTTGTTTGGGCTGCCACCTTGGCTGTGGGAGCCAGGCCAGGATGTCCGGCATATTGGAGGCCGGAGCTGGGAAATATGAAAAAAGGTGCTTTTGAGGATAGAGTGGCCAGGAAAGCCCGCAGCCCCAAAGTCTGGGTGGCAAGGCAAGTAGTTCCCAGAGTCCTTGAAAGAAAACAAGAGTTGTTCTGGCTGCCACCTTGGCTGTGGGAGTCAGCTCCGGATGTTCGGAATATTGGAGGCAGGTGCTAGGATTAAGTGAAAAAAGGTGCCTTGAGGATAGAGTGGCCAGGAAAGCCCGCAGCCCCAAAGTCTGGGTGGCAAGGCAAGTAGTTCCCAGAGTCCTTGAAAGAAAACAAGAGTTGTTCTGGCTGCCACCTTGGCTGTGGGAGCCAGGCCAGGATGTTCGGCATATTGGAGGCCGGAGCTGGGAAATATGAAAAAAGGTGCTTTTGAGGATAGAGTGGCCAGGAAAGCCCGCAGCCCCAAAGTCTGGGTGGCAAGGCAAGTAGTTCCCAGAGGCGTTCATAAAAAGCAAGAGTTGTTCTGGCTGCCACCTTTGCTGTGGGAGCCAGGCCAGGATGTCTGGCATATTGGAGGCCGGAGCTGGGAAATATGAAAAAAGGTGCTTTTGAGGATAGAGTGGCCAGGAAAGCCCGCAGCCCCAAAGTCTGGGTGGCAAGGCAAGTAGTTCCCAGAGTCCTTGAAAGAAAACAAGAGTTGTTCTGGCTGCCACCTTGGCTGTGGGAGCCAGGCCAGGATGTCCGGCATATTGGAGGCCGGTGCTGGGAAATATGAAAAAAGGTGCTTTTGAGGATAGAGTGGCCAGGAAAGCCCGCAGCTCCAAAGTCTGGGTGGCAAGGCAAGTAGTTCCCAGAGGCGTTCATAAAAAGCAAGAGTTGTTTGGGCTGCCACCTTCGGTGTGGGAGCCAGGCCAAGGATGTTCGGAATATTGGAGGCCGGTGCTAGGATTAAGTGAAAAAAGGTGCTTTTGAGGATAGAGTGGCCAGGATAGCCCGCAGCCCCAAAGTCTGGGTGGCAATGCAAGTAGTTCCCAGAGGCGTTCATAAAAAGCAAGAGTTGTTTGGGCTGCCACCTTGGCTGTGGGAGCCAAGCCAGGATGTTCGGAATATTGGAGGCCGGTGCTAGGATTAAGTCAAAAAAGGTGCTTTTGAGGATAGAGTGGCCAGGAAAGCCCACAGCCCCAAAGTCTGGGTGGCAAGGCAAGTAGTTCCCAGAGTCCTTGAAAGAAAACAAGAGTTGTTCTGGCTGCCACCTTGGCTGTGGGAGCCAGGCCAGGATGTTCGGCATATTGGAGGCCGGTGATGGGAAAAAGTGAAAAAAAAGTACTTTTGAGGATAGAGTGGCCAGGAAAGCCCGCAGCCCCAAAGTCTGGGTGGCAATGCAAGTAGTTCCCAGAGGCGTTCATAAAAAGCAAGAGTTGTTTGGGCTGCCACCTTGGCTGTGGGAGCCAAGCCAGGATGTTCGGAATATTGGAGGCAGGTGCTAGGATTAAGTGAAAAAAGGTGCCTTTGAGGATAGAGTGGCCATGAAAGCCCGCAGCCCCAAAGTCTGGGTGGCAAGGCAAGTAGTTCCCAGAGTCCTTGAAAGAAAACAAGAGTTATTCTGGCTGCCACCTTGGCTGTGGGAGCCAGGCCAGGATGTTCGGCATATTGGAGGCCGCTGCTGGGAAATATGAAAAAAGGTGCTTTTGAGGATAGAGTGGCCAGGAAAGCCCGCAGCCCCAAAGTCTGGGTGGCAAGGCAAGTAGTTCCCAGAGGTGTTCATAAAAAGCAAGAGTTGTTCTGGCTGCCACCTTGGCTGTGGGAGCCAGGCCAGGATGTCCGGCATATTGGAGGCCGGAGCTGGGAAATATGAAAAAAGGTGCTTTTGAGGATAGAGTGTCCAGGAAAGCCCGCAGCCCCAAAGTCTGGGTGGCAATGCAAGTAGTTCCCAGAGTCCTTGAAAGAAAACAAGAGTTGTTCTGGCTGCCACCTTGGCTGTGGGAGCCAGGCCAGGATGTTCGGCATATTGGAGGCCGGTGCTGGGAAATATGAAAAAAGGTGCTTTTGAGGATAGAGTGGCCAAGAAAGCCCGCAGCCCCAAAGTCTGGGTGGCAATGCAAGTAATTCCCAGAGTCCTTGAAAGAAAACAAGAGTTGTTCTGGCTGCCACCTTGGCTGTGGGAGTCAGCTCCGGATGTTCGGCATATTGGAGGCCGGTGCTGGGAAATATGAAAAAAGGTGCTTTTGAGGATAGAGTGGCCAGGAAAGCCCGCAGCCCCAAAGTCTGGGTGGCAATGCAAGTAGTTCCCAGAGGTGTTCATAAAAAGCAAGAGTTGTTTGGGCTGCCACCTTTGCTGTGGGAGTCAGTCCAGGACGTTCGGAATATTGGAGGCAGGTGCTAGGATTAAGTGAAAAAAGGTGCTTTTGAGGATAGAGTGGCCAGGAAAGCCCGCAGCCCCAAAGTCTGGGTGGCAAGGCAAGTAGTTCCCAGAGTCCTTGAAAGAAAACAAGAGTTGTTCTGGCTGCCACCTTGGCTGTGGGAGCCAGGCCAGGATGTTCGGCATATTGGAGGCCGGTGATGGGAAAAAGTGAAAAAAAAGTACTTTTGAGGATAGAGTGGCCAGGAAAGCCCGCAGCCCCAAAGTCTGGGTGGCAATGCAAGTAGTTCCCAGAGGCGTTCATAAAAAGCAAGAGTTGTTTGGGCTGCCACCTTGGCTGTGGGAGCCAAGCCAGGATGTTCGGAATATTGGAGGCAGGTGCTAGGATTAAGTGAAAAAAGGTGCCTTTGAGGATAGAGTGGCCATGAAAGCCCGCAGCCCCAAAGTCTGGGTGGCAAGGCAAGTAGTTCCCAGAGTCCTTGAAAGAAAACAAGAGTTATTCTGGCTGCCACCTTGGCTGTGGGAGCCAGGCCAGGATGTTCGGCATATTGGAGGCCGCTGCTGGGAAATATGAAAAAAGGTGCTTTTGAGGATAGAGTGGCCAGGAAAGCCCGCAGCCCCAAAGTCTGGGTGGCAAGGCAAGTAGTTCCCAGAGGTGTTCATAAAAAGCAAGAGTTGTTCTGGCTGCCACCTTGGCTGTGGGAGCCAGGCCAGGATGTCCGGCATATTGGAGGCCGGAGCTGGGAAATATGAAAAAAGGTGCTTTTGAGGATAGAGTGTCCAGGAAAGCCCGCAGCCCCAAAGTCTGGGTGGCAATGCAAGTAGTTCCCAGAGTCCTTGAAAGAAAACAAGAGTTGTTCTGGCTGCCACCTTGGCTGTGGGAGCCAGGCCAGGATGTTCGGAATATTGGAGGCCGGTGCTGGGAAATATGAAAAAAGGTGCTTTTGAGGATAGAGTGGCCAAGAAAGCCCGCAGCCCCAAAGTCTGGGTGGCAATGCAAGTAATTCCCAGAGTCCTTGAAAGAAAACAAGAGTTGTTCTGGCTGCCACCTTGGCTGTGGGAGTCAGCTCCGGATGTTCGGCATATTGGAGGCCGGTGCTGGGAAATATGAAAAAAGGTGCTTTTGAGGATAGAGTGGCCAGGAAAGCCCGCAGCCCCAAAGTCTGGGTGGCAATGCAAGTAGTTCCCAGAGGTGTTCATAAAAAGCAAGAGTTGTTTGGGCTGCCACCTTTGCTGTGGGAGTCAGTCCAGGACGTTCGGAATATTGGAGGCAGGTGCTAGGATTAAGTGAAAAAAGGTGCTTTTGAGGATAGAGTGGCCAGGAAAGCCCGCAGCCCCAAAGTCTGGGTGGCAAGGCAAGTAGTTCCCAGAGTCCTTGAAAGAAAACAAGAGTTGTTCTGGCTGCCACCTTGGCTGTGGGAGCCAGGCCAGGATGTCTGGCATATTGGAGGCCGGAGCTGGGAAATATGAAAAAAGGTGCTTTTGAGGATAGAGTGGCCAGGAAAGCCCGCAGCCCCAAAGTCTGGGTGGCAATGCAAGTAGTTCCCAGAGGCGTTCATAAAAAGCAAGAGTTGTTTGGACTGCCACCTTGGCTGTGGGAGCCAGGCCAGGATGTTCGGAATATTGGAGGCAGGTGCTAGGATTAAGTGAAAAAAGGTGCTTTTGAGGATAGAGTGGCCAGGAAAGCCCGCAGCCCCAAAGTCTGGGTGGCAATGCAAGTAGTTCCCAGAGTCCTTGCAAGAAAACAAGAGTTGTTCTGGCTGCCACCTTGGCTGTGGGAGTCAGCTCCGGATGTTCGGCATATTGGAGGCCAGTGCTGGGAAATATGAAAAAAGGTGCTTTTGAGGATAGAGTGGCCAGGAAAGCCCGCAGCCCCAAAGTCTGGGTGGCAATGCAAGTAGTTCCCAGAGGCGTTCATAAAAAGCAAGAGTTGTTTGGGCTGCCACCTTGGCTGTGGGAGCCAGGCCAGGATGTTCGGAATATTGGAGGCCGGTGCTAGGATTAAGTGAAAAAAGGTGCTTTTGAGGATAGAGTGGCCAGGATAGCCCGCAGCCCCAAAGTCTGGGTGGCAATGCAAGTAGTTCCCAGAGGCGTTCATAAAAAGCAAGAGTTGTTTGGGCTGCCACCTTGGCTGTGGGAGCCAAGCCAGGATGTTCGGAATATTGGAGGCAGGTGCTAGGATTAAGTGAAAAAAGGTGCCTTTGAGGATAGAGTGGCCATGAAAGCCCGCAGCCCCAAAGTCTGGGTGGCAAGGCAAGTAGTTCCCAGAGTCCTTGAAAGAAAACAAGAGTTATTCTGGCTGCCACCTTGGCTGTGGGAGCCAGGCCAGGATGTTCGGCATATTGGAGGCCGCTGCTGGGAAATATGAAAAAAGGTGCTTTTGAGGATAGAGTGGCCAGGAAAGCCCGCAGCCCCAAAGTCTGGGTGGCAAGGCAAGTAGTTCCCAGAGGTGTTCATAAAAAGCAAGAGTTGTTCTGGCTGCCACCTTGGCTGTGGGAGCCAGGCCAGGATGTCCGGCATATTGGAGGCCGGAGCTGGGAAATATGAAAAAAGGTGCTTTTGAGGATAGAGTGTCCAGGAAAGCCCGCAGCCCCAAAGTCTGGGTGGCAATGCAAGTAGTTCCCAGAGTCCTTGAAAGAAAACAAGAGTTGTTCTGGCTGCCACCTTGGCTGTGGGAGCCAGGCCAGGATGTTCGGAATATTGGAGGCCGGTGCTGGGAAATATGAAAAAAGGTGCTTTTGAGGATAGAGTGGCCAAGAAAGCCCGCAGCCCCAAAGTCTGGGTGGCAATGCAAGTAATTCCCAGAGTCCTTGAAAGAAAACAAGAGTTGTTCTGGCTGCCACCTTGGCTGTGGGAGTCAGCTCCGGATGTTCGGCATATTGGAGGCCGGTGCTGGGAAATATGAAAAAAGGTGCTTTTGAGGATAGAGTGGCCAGGAAAGCCCGCAGCCCCAAAGTCTGGGTGGCAATGCAAGTAGTTCCCAGAGGTGTTCATAAAAAGCAAGAGTTGTTTGGGCTGCCACCTTTGCTGTGGGAGTCAGTCCAGGACGTTCGGAATATTGGAGGCAGGTGCTAGGATTAAGTGAAAAAAGGTGCTTTTGAGGATAGAGTGGCCAGGAAAGCCCGCAGCCCCAAAGTCTGGGTGGCAAGGCAAGTAGTTCCCAGAGTCCTTGAAAGAAAACAAGAGTTGTTCTGGCTGCCACCTTGGCTGTGGGAGCCAGGCCAGGATGTTCGGCATATTGGAGGCCGGTGATGGGAAAAAGTGAAAAAAAAGTACTTTTGAGGATAGAGTGGCCAGGAAAGCCCGCAGCCCCAAAGTCTGGGTGGCAATGCAAGTAGTTCCCAGAGGCGTTCATAAAAAGCAAGAGTTGTTTGGGCTGCCACCTTGGCTGTGGGAGCCAAGCCAGGATGTTCGGAATATTGGAGGCAGGTGCTAGGATTAAGTGAAAAAAGGTGCCTTTGAGGATAGAGTGGCCATGAAAGCCCGCAGCCCCAAAGTCTGGGTGGCAAGGCAAGTAGTTCCCAGAGTCCTTGAAAGAAAACAAGAGTTATTCTGGCTGCCACCTTGGCTGTGGGAGCCAGGCCAGGATGTTCGGCATATTGGAGGCCGCTGCTGGGAAATATGAAAAAAGGTGCTTTTGAGGATAGAGTGGCCAGGAAAGCCCGCAGCCCCAAAGTCTGGGTGGCAAGGCAAGTAGTTCCCAGAGGTGTTCATAAAAAGCAAGAGTTGTTCTGGCTGCCACCTTGGCTGTGGGAGCCAGGCCAGGATGTCCGGCATATTGGAGGCCGGAGCTGGGAAATATGAAAAAAGGTGCTTTTGAGGATAGAGTGTCCAGGAAAGCCCGCAGCCCCAAAGTCTGGGTGGCAATGCAAGTAGTTCCCAGAGTCCTTGAAAGAAAACAAGAGTTGTTCTGGCTGCCACCTTGGCTGTGGGAGCCAGGCCAGGATGTTCGGAATATTGGAGGCCGGTGCTGGGAAATATGAAAAAAGGTGCTTTTGAGGATAGAGTGGCCAAGAAAGCCCGCAGCCCCAAAGTCTGCGTGGCAATGCAAGTAATTCCCAGAGTCCTTGAAAGAAAACAAGAGTTGTTCTGGCTGCCACCTTGGCTGTGGGAGTCAGCTCCGGATGTTCGGCATATTGGAGGCCGGTGCTGGGAAATATGAAAAAAGGTGCTTTTGAGGATAGAGTGGCCAGGAAAGCCCGCAGCCCCAAAGTCTGGGTGGCAATGCAAGTAGTTCCCAGAGGTGTTCATAAAAAGCAAGAGTTGTTTGGGCTGCCACCTTTGCTGTGGGAGTCAGTCCAGGACGTTCGGAATATTGGAGGCAGGTGCTAGGATTAAGTGAAAAAAGGTGCTTTTGAGGATAGAGTGGCCAGGAAAGCCCGCAGCCCCAAAGTCTGGGTGGCAAGGCAAGTAGTTCCCAGAGTCCTTGAAAGAAAACAAGAGTTGTTCTGGCTGCCACCTTGGCTGTGGGAGCCAGGCCAGGATGTCTGGCATATTGGAGGCCGGAGCTGGGAAATATGAAAAAAGGTGCTTTTGAGGATAGAGTGGCCAGGAAAGCCCGCAGCCCCAAAGTCTGGGTGGCAATGCAAGTAGTTCCCAGAGGCGTTCATAAAAAGCAAGAGTTGTTTGGACTGCCACCTTGGCTGTGGGAGCCAGGCCAGGATGTTCGGAATATTGGAGGCAGGTGCTAGGATTAAGTGAAAAAAGGTGCTTTTGAGGATAGAGTGGCCAGGAAAGCCCGCAGCCCCAAAGTCTGGGTGGCAATGCAAGTAGTTCCCAGAGTCCTTGCAAGAAAACAAGAGTTGTTCTGGCTGCCACCTTGGCTGTGGGAGTCAGCTCCGGATGTTCGGCATATTGGAGGCCAGTGCTGGGAAATATGAAAAAAGGTGCTTTTGAGGATAGAGTGGCCAGGAAAGCCCGCAGCCCCAAAGTCTGGGTGGCAATGCAAGTAGTTCCCAGAGGCGTTCATAAAAAGCAAGAGTTGTTTGGGCTGCCACCTTGGCTGTGGGAGCCAGGCCAGGATGTTCGGAATATTGGAGGCCGGTGCTAGGATTAAGTGAAAAAAGGTGCTTTTGAGGATAGAGTGGCCAGGATAGCCCGCAGCCCCAAAGTCTGGGTGGCAATGCAAGTAGTTCCCAGAGGCGTTCATAAAAAGCAAGAGTTGTTTGGGCTGCCACCTTGGCTGTGGGAGCCAAGCCAGGATGTTCGGAATATTGGAGGCAGGTGCTAGGATTAAGTGAAAAAAGGTGCCTTTGAGGATAGAGTGGCCATGAAAGCCCGCAGCCCCAAAGTCTGGGTGGCAAGGCAAGTAGTTCCCAGAGTCCTTGAAAGAAAACAAGAGTTATTCTGGCTGCCACCTTGGCTGTGGGAGCCAGGCCAGGATGTTCGGCATATTGGAGGCCGCTGCTGGGAAATATGAAAAAAGGTGCTTTTGAGGATAGAGTGGCCAGGAAAGCCCGCAGCCCCAAAGTCTGGGTGGCAAGGCAAGTAGTTCCCAGAGTCCTTGAAAGAAAACAAGAGTTGTTCTGGCTGCCACCTTGGCTGTGGGAGCCAGGCCAGGATGTTCGGAATATTGGAGGCCGGTGCTGGGAAATATGAAAAAAGGTGCTTTTGAGGATAGAGTGGCCAAGAAAGCCCGCAGCCCCAAAGTCTGGGTGGCAATGCAAGTAATTCCCAGAGTCCTTGAAAGAAAACAAGAGTTGTTCTGGCTGCCACCTTGGCTGTGGGAGTCAGCTCCGGATGTTCGGCATATTGGAGGCCGGTGCTGGGAAATATGAAAAAAGGTGCTTTTGAGGATAGAGTGGCCAGGAAAGCCCGCAGCCCCAAAGTCTGGGTGGCAATGCAAGTAGTTCCCAGAGGTGTTCATAAAAAGCAAGAGTTGTTTGGGCTGCCACCTTGGCTGTGGGAGTCAGTCTAGGACGTTCGGAATATTGGAGGCAGGTGCTAGGATTAAGTGAAAAAAGGTGCTTTTGAGGATAGAGTGGCCAGGAAAGCCCGCAGCCCCAAAGTCTGGGTGGCAAGGCAAGTAGTTCCCAGAGTCCTTGAAAGAAAACAAGAGTTGTTCTGGCTGCCACCTTGGCTGTGGGAGCCAGGCCAGGATGTCTGGCATATTGGAGGCCGGAGCTGGGAAATATGAAAAAAGGTGCTTTTGAGGATAGAGTGGCCAGGAAAGCCCGCAGCCCCAAAGTCTGGGTGGCAATGCAAGTAGTTCCCAGAGGCGTTCATAAAAAGCAAGAGTTGTTTGGACTGCCACCTTGGCTGTGGGAGCCAGGCCAGGATGTTCGGAATATTGGAGGCAGGTGCTAGGATTAAGTGAAAAAAGGTGCTTTTGAGGATAGAGTGGCCAGGAAAGCCCGCAGCCCCAAAGTCTGGGTGGCAATGCAAGTAGTTCCCAGAGTCCTTGCAAGAAAACAAGAGTTGTTCTGGCTGCCACCTTGGCTGTGGGAGTCAGCTCCGGATGTTCGGCATATTGGAGGCCAGTGCTGGGAAATATGAAAAAAGGTGCTTTTGAGGATAGAGTGGCCAGGAAAGCCCGCAGCCCCAAAGTCTGGGTGGCAATGCAAGTAGTTCCCAGAGGCGTTCATAAAAAGCAAGAGTTGTTTGGGCTGCCACCTTGGCTGTGGGAGCCAGGCCAGGATGTTCGGAATATTGGAGGCCGGTGCTAGGATTAAGTGAAAAAAGGTGCTTTTGAGGATAGAGTGGCCAGGATAGCCCGCAGCCCCAAAGTCTGGGTGGCAATGCAAGTAGTTCCCAGAGGCGTTCATAAAAAGCAAGAGTTGTTTGGGCTGCCACCTTGGCTGTGGGAGCCAGGCCAGGATGTTCGGAATATTGGAGGCCGGTGCTAGGATTAAGTCAAAAAAGGTGCTTTTGAGATTAGAGTGGCCAGGAAAGCCCACAGCCCCAAAGTCTGGGTGGCAAGGCAAGTAGTTCCCAGAGTCCTTGAAAGAAAACAAGAGTTGTTCTGGCTGCCACCTTGGCTGTGGGAGCCAGGCCAGGATGTTCGGCATATTGGAGGCCGGAGCTGGGAAAAAGTGAAAAAAAAGTACTTTTGAGGATAGAGTGGCCAGGAAAGCCCGCAGCCCCAAAGTCTGGGTGGCAAGGCAAGTAGTTCCCAGAGGCGTTCATAAAAAGCAAGAGTTGTTCTGGCTGCCACCTTGGCTGTGGGAGCCAGGCCAGGATGTTCGGCATATTGGAGGCCGGTGCTGGGAAATATGAAAAAAAGGTGCTTTTGAGGTAAGAGTGGCCTGGAAAGCCCGCAGCCCCAAAGTCTGGGTGGCAAGGCAAGTAGTTCCCAGAGTCCTTGAAAGAAAACAAGAGTTGTTCTGGCTGCCACCTTGGCTGTGGGAGCCAGGCCAGGATGTCCGGCATATTGGAGGCCGGTGCTGGGAAATATGAAAAAAGGTGCTTTTGAGGATAGAGTGGCCAGGAAAGCCCGCAGCCCCAAAGTCTGGGTGGCAAGGCAAGTAGTTCCCAGAGTCCTTGAAAGAAAACAAGAGTTGTTCTGGCTGCCACCTTGGCTGTGGGAGTCAGCTCCGGATGTTCGGAATATTGGAGGCCGGAGCTGGGAAATATGAAAAAAGGTGCTTTTGAGGATAGAGTGGCCTGGAAAGCCCGCAGCCCCAAAGTCTGGGTGGCAATGCAAGTAGTTCCCAGAGGCGTTCATAAAAAGCAAGAGTTGTTTGGGCTGCCACCTTTGCTGTGGGAGCCAGGCCAGGATGTTCGGAATATTGGAGGCAGGTGCTAGGATTAAGTGAAAAAAGGTGCCTTTGAGGATAGAGTGGCCAGGAAAGCCCGCAGCCCCATAGTCTGCGTGGCAATGCAAGTAGTTCCCAGAGTCCTTGAAAGAAAACAAGAGTTGTTCTGGCTGCCACCTTGGCTGTGGGAGTCAGCTCCGGATGTTCGGCATATTGGAGGCCAGTGCTGGGAAATATGAAAAAAGGTGCTTTTGAGGATAGAGTGGCCAGGAAAGCCCGCAGCCCCAAAGTCTGGGTGGCAATGCAAGTAGTTCCCAGAGGCGTTCATAAAAAGCAAGAGTTGTTTGGGCTGCCACCTTGGCTGTGGGAGCCAGGCCAGGATGTTCGGAATATTGGAGGCCGGTGCTAGGATTAAGTGAAAAAAGGTGCTTTTGAGGATAGAGTGGCCAGGATAGCCCGCAGCCCCAAAGTCTGGGTGGCAATGCAAGTAGTTCCCAGAGGCGTTCATAAAAAGCAAGAGTTGTTTGGGCTGCCACCTTGGCTGTGGGAGCCAGGCCAGGATGTTCGGAATATTGGAGGCCGGTGCTAGGATTAAGTCAAAAAAGGTGCTTTTGAGATTAGAGTGGCCAGGAAAGCCCACAGCCCCAAAGTCTGGGTGGCAAGGCAAGTAGTTCCCAGAGTCCTTGAAAGAAAACAAGAGTTGTTCTGGTTGCCACCTTGGCTGTGGGAGCCAGGCCAGGATGTTCGGCATATTGGAGGCCGGTGATGGGAAAAAGTGAAAAAAAAGTACTTTTGAGGATAGAGAGGCCAGGAAAGCCCGCAGCCCCAAAGTCTGGGTGGCAATGCAAGTAGTTCCCAGAGGCGTTCATAAAAAGCAAGAGTTGTTCTGGCTGCCACCTTGGCTGTGGGAGCCAGGCCAGGATGTTCGGAATATTGGAGGCAGGTGCTAGGATTAAGTGAAAAAAGGTGCCTTTGAGGATAGAGTGGCCAGGAAAGCCCGCAGCCCCAAAGTCTGGGTGGCAATGCAAGTAGTTCCCAGAGTCCTTGCAAGAAAACAAGAGTTGTTCTGGCTGCCACCTTGGCTGTGGGAGTCAGCTCCGGATGTTCAGAATATTGGAGGCCGGAGCTGGGAAATATGAAAAAAGGTGCTTTTGAGGATAGAGTGGCCAGGAAAGCCCGCAGCTCCAAAGTCTGGGTGGCAAGGCAAGTAGTTCCCAGAGTCCTTGAAAGAAAACAAGAGTTGTTCTGGCTGCCACCTTGGCTGTGGGAGTCAGCTCCGGATGTTCGGCATATTGGAGGCCGGTGCTGGGAAATATGAAAAAAAGGTGCTTTTGAGGATAGAGTGGCCTGGAAAGCCCGCAGCCCCAAAGTCTGGGTGGCAATGCAAGTAGTTCCCAGAGGCGTTCATAAAAAGCAAGAGTTGTTTGGGCTGCCACCTTTGCTGTGGGAGCCAGGCCAGGATGTTCGGAATATTGGAGGCAGGTGCTAGGATTAAGTGAAAAAAGGTGCCTTTGAGGATAGAGTGGCCAGGAAAGCCCGCAGCCCCATAGTCTGCGTGGCAATGCAAGTAGTTCCCAGAGTCCTTGAAAGAAAACAAGAGTTGTTCTGGCTGCCACCTTGGCTGTGGGAGTCAGCTCCGGATGTTCGGCATATTGGAGGCCAGTGCTGGGAAATATGAAAAAAGGTGCTTTTGAGGATAGAGTGGCCAGGAAAGCCCGCAGCCCCAAAGTCTGGGTGGCAATGCAAGTAGTTCCCAGAGGCGTTCATAAAAAGCAAGAGTTGTTTGGGCTGCCACCTTTGCTGTGGGAGCCAGGCCAGGATGTTCGGAATATTGGAGGCCGGTGCTAGGATTAAGTGAAAAAAGGTGCTTTTGAGGATAGAGTGGCCAGGATAGCCCGCAGCCCCAAAGTCTGGGTGTCAATGCAAGTAGTTCCCAGAGGCGTTCATAAAAAGCAAGAGTTGTTTGGGCTGCCACCTTGGCTGTGGGAGCCAGGCCAGGATGTTCGGAATATTGGAGGCCGGTGCTAGGATTAAGTCAAAAAAGGTGCTTTTGAGATTAGAGTGGCCAGGAAAGCCCACAGCCCCAAAGTCTGGGTGTCAAGGCAAGTAGTTCCCAGAGTCCTTGAAAGAAAACAAGAGTTGTTCTGGTTGCCACCTTGGCTGTGGGAGCCAGGCCAGGATGTTCGGCATATTGGAGGCCGGTGATGGGAAAAAGTGAAAAAAAAGTACTTTTGAGGATAGAGAGGCCAGGAAAGCCCGCAGCCCCAAAGTCTGGGTGGCAAGGCAAGTAGTTCCCAGAGGCGTTCATAAAAAGCAAGAGTTGTTTGGGCTGCCACCTTGGCTGTGGGAGCCAGGCCAGGATGTTCGGAATATTGGAGGCCGGTGCTAGGATTAAGTGAAAAAAGGTGCCTTTGAGGATAGAGTGGCCATGAAAGCCCGCAGCCCCAAAGTCTGGGTGGCAAGGCAAGTAGTTCCCAGAGTCCTTGAAAGAAAACAAGAGTTATTCTGGCTGCCACCTTGGGTGTGGGAGCCAGGCCAGGATGTTTGGCATATTGGAGGCCGGAGCTGGGAAATATGAAAAAAGGTGCTTTTGAGGATAGAGTGGCCAGGAAAGCCCGCAGCCCCAAAGTCTGGGTGGCAAGGCAAGTAGTTCCCAGAGGTGTTCATAAAAAGCAAGAGTTGTTCTGGCTGCCACCTTGGCTGTGGGAGCCAGGCCAGGATGTCCGGCATATTGGAGGCCGGTGCTGGGAAATATGAAAAAAGGTGCTTTTGAGGATAGAGTGGCCAGGAAAGCCCGCAGCCCCAAAGTCTGGGTGGCAAGGCAAGTAGTTCCCAGAGTCCTTGAAAGAAAACAAGAGTTGTTCTGGTTGCCACCTTGGCTGTGGGAGCCAGGCCAGGATGTTCGGCATATTGGAGGCCGGTGATGGGAAAAAGTGAAAAAAAAGTACTTTTGAGGATAGAGAGGCCAGGAAAGCCCGCAGCCCCAAAGTCTGGGTGGCAATGCAAGTAGTTCCCAGAGGCGTTCATAAAAAGCAAGAGTTGTTCTGGCTGCCACCTTGGCTGTGGGAGCCAGGCCAGGATGTTCGGAATATTGGAGGCAGGTGCTAGGATTAAGTGAAAAAAGGTGCCTTTGAGGATAGAGTGGCCAGGAAAGCCCGCAGCCCCAAAGTCTGGGTGGCAATGCAAGTAGTTCCCAGAGTCCTTGCAAGAAAACAAGAGTTGTTCTGGCTGCCACCTTGGCTGTGGGAGTCAGCTCCGGATGTTCAGAATATTGGAGGCCGGAGCTGGGAAATATGAAAAAAGGTGCTTTTGAGGATAGAGTGGCCAGGAAAGCCCGCAGCTCCAAAGTCTGGGTGGCAAGGCAAGTAGTTCCCAGAGTCCTTGAAAGAAAACAAGAGTTGTTCTGGCTGCCACCTTGGCTGTGGGAGTCAGCTCCGGATGTTCGGCATATTGGAGGCCGGTGCTGGGAAATATGAAAAAAAGGTGCTTTTGAGGATAGAGTGGCCTGGAAAGCCCGCAGCCCCAAAGTCTGGGTGGCAATGCAAGTAGTTCCCAGAGGCGTTCATAAAAAGCAAGAGTTGTTTGGGCTGCCACCTTTGCTGTGGGAGCCAGGCCAGGATGTTCGGAATATTGGAGGCAGGTGCTAGGATTAAGTGAAAAAAGGTGCCTTTGAGGATAGAGTGGCCAGGAAAGCCCGCAGCCCCATAGTCTGCGTGGCAATGCAAGTAGTTCCCAGAGTCCTTGAAAGAAAACAAGAGTTGTTCTGGCTGCCACCTTGGCTGTGGGAGTCAGCTCCGGATGTTCGGCATATTGGAGGCCAGTGCTGGGAAATATGAAAAAAGGTGCTTTTGAGGATAGAGTGGCCAGGAAAGCCCGCAGCCCCAAAGTCTGGGTGGCAATGCAAGTAGTTCCCAGAGGCGTTCATAAAAAGCAAGAGTTGTTTGGGCTGCCACCTTTGCTGTGGGAGCCAGGCCAGGATGTTCGGAATATTGGAGGCCGGTGCTAGGATTAAGTGAAAAAAGGTGCTTTTGAGGATAGAGTGGCCAGGATAGCCCGCAGCCCCAAAGTCTGGGTGGCAATGCAAGTAGTTCCCAGAGGCGTTCATAAAAAGCAAGAGTTGTTTGGGCTGCCACCTTGGCTGTGGGAGCCAGGCCAGGATGTTCGGAATATTGGAGGCCGGTGCTAGGATTAAGTCAAAAAAGGTGCTTTTGAGATTAGAGTGGCCAGGAAAGCCCACAGCCCCAAAGTCTGGGTGTCAAGGCAAGTAGTTCCCAGAGTCCTTGAAAGAAAACAAGAGTTGTTCTGGTTGCCACCTTGGCTGTGGGAGCCAGGCCAGGATGTTCGGCATATTGGAGGCCGGTGATGGGAAAAAGTGAAAAAAAAGTACTTTTGAGGATAGAGAGGCCAGGAAAGCCCGCAGCCCCAAAGTCTGGGTGGCAAGGCAAGTAGTTCCCAGAGGCGTTCATAAAAAGCAAGAGTTGTTTGGGCTGCCACCTTGGCTGTGGGAGCCAGGCCAGGATGTTCGGAATATTGGAGGCCGGTGCTAGGATTAAGTGAAAAAAGGTGCCTTTGAGGATAGAGTGGCCATGAAAGCCCGCAGCCCCAAAGTCTGGGTGGCAAGGCAAGTAGTTCCCAGAGTCCTTGAAAGAAAACAAGAGTTATTCTGGCTGCCACCTTGGGTGTGGGAGCCAGGCCAGGATGTTTGGCATATTGGAGGCCGGAGCTGGGAAATATGAAAAAAGGTGCTTTTGAGGATAGAGTGGCCAGGAAAGCCCGCAGCCCCAAAGTCTGGGTGGCAAGGCAAGTAGTTCCCAGAGGTGTTCATAAAAAGCAAGAGTTGTTCTGGCTGCCACCTTGGCTGTGGGAGCCAGGCCAGGATGTCCGGCATATTGGAGGCCGGTGCTGGGAAATATGAAAAAAGGTGCTTTTGAGGATAGAGTGGCCAGGAAAGCCCGCAGCCCCAAAGTCTGGGTGGCAAGGCAAGTAGTTCCCAGAGTCCTTGAAAGAAAACAAGAGTTGTTCTGGCTGCCACCTTGGCTGTGGGAGCCAGGCCAGGATGTTCGGCATATTGGAGGCCGGGGCTGGGAAATATGAAAAAAGGTGCTTTTGAGGATAGAGCGGCCAGGAAAGCCCGCAGCCCCAAAGTCTGGGTGGCAATGCAAGTAATTCCCAGAGTCCTTGAAAGAAAACAGGAGTTCTTCTGGCTGCCACCTTGGCTGTGGGAGTCAGTCCAGGATGTTCGGCATACTGGAGGCCGGTGCTGGGAAATATGAAAAAAGGTGCTTTTGAGGATAGAGTGCCCAGGAAAGCCCGCAGCCCCAAAGTCTGGGTGGCAATGCAAGGAGTTCCCAGAGGCCTTCATAAAAGGAAGAGTTGTTTGGGCTGCTACCTTTGCTGTGGGAGTCAGCTCCGGATGTTTGGCATATTGGAGGCCGGAGCTGGGAAATATGAAAAAAGGTGCTTTTGAGGATAGAGTGGCCAGGAAAGCCCGCAGCCCCAAAGTCTGGGTGGCAAGGCAAGTAGTTCCCAGAGTCCTTGAAAGAAAACAAGAGATGTTCTGGCTGCCACCTTGGCTGTGGGAGCCAGGCCAGGATGTCCGGCATATTGGAGGCCGGAGCTGGGAAATATGAAAAAAGGTGCTTTTGAGGATAGAGTGTCCACGAAAGCCCACAGCCCCAAAGTCTGGGTGGCAAGGCAAGTAGTTCCCAGAGTCCTTGAAAGAAAACAAGAGTTGTTCTGGCTGCCACCTTGGCTGTGGGAGCCAGGCCAGGATGTTCGGAATATTGGAGGCCGGTGCTAGGATTAAGTGAAAAAAGGTGCCTTTGAGGATAGAGTGGCCATGAAAGCCCGCAGCCCCAAAGTCTGGGTGGCAAGGCAAGTAGTTCCCAGAGTCCTTGAAAGAAAACAAGAGTTATTCTGGCTGCCACCTTGGGTGTGGGAGCCAGGCCAGGATGTTTGGCATATTGGAGGCCGGAGCTGGGAAATATGAAAAAAGGTGCTTTTGAGGATAGAGTGGCCAGGAAAGCCCGCAGCCCCAAAGTCTGGGTGGCAAGGCAAGTAGTTCCCAGAGGTGTTCATAAAAAGCAAGAGTTGTTCTGGCTGCCACCTTGGCTGTGGGAGCCAGGCCAGGATGTCCGGCATATTGGAGGCCGGTGCTGGGAAATATGAAAAAAGGTGCTTTTGAGGATAGAGTGGCCAGGAAAGCCCGCAGCCCCAAAGTCTGGGTGGCAAGGCAAGTAGTTCCCAGAGTCCTTGAAAGAAAACAAGAGTTGTTCTGGCTGCCACCTTGGCTGTGGGAGCCAGGCCAGGATGTTCGGCATATTGGAGGCCGGGGCTGGGAAATATGAAAAAAGGTGCTTTTGAGGATAGAGCGGCCAGGAAAGCCCGCAGCCCCAAAGTCTGGGTGGCAATGCAAGTAATTCCCAGAGTCCTTGAAAGAAAACAGGAGTTCTTCTGGCTGCCACCTTGGCTGTGGGAGTCAGTCCAGGATGTTCGGCATACTGGAGGCCGGTGCTGGGAAATATGAAAAAAGGTGCTTTTGAGGATAGAGTGCCCAGGAAAGCCCGCAGCCCCAAAGTCTGGGTGGCAATGCAAGGAGTTCCCAGAGGCCTTCATAAAAGGAAGAGTTGTTTGGGCTGCTACCTTTGCTGTGGGAGTCAGCTCCGGATGTTTGGCATATTGGAGGCCGGAGCTGGGAAATATGAAAAAAGGTGCTTTTGAGGATAGAGTGGCCAGGAAAGCCCGCAGCCCCAAAGTCTGGGTGGCAAGGCAAGTAGTTCCCAGAGTCCTTGAAAGAAAACAAGAGATGTTCTGGCTGCCACCTTGGCTGTGGGAGCCAGGCCAGGATGTCCGGCATATTGGAGGCCGGAGCTGGGAAATATGAAAAAAGGTGCTTTTGAGGATAGAGTGTCCACGAAAGCCCACAGCCCCAAAGTCTGGGTGGCAAGGCAAGTAGTTCCCAGAGTCCTTGAAAGAAAACAAGAGTTGTTCTGGCTGCCACCTTGGCTGTGGGAGTCAGCTCCGGATGTTCGGCATATTGGAGGCCGGTGCTGGGAAATATGAAAAAAGGTGCTTTTGAGGATAGAGTGGCCAGGAAAGCCCGCAGCCCCAAAGTCTGGGTGGCAATGCAAGTAGTTCCCAGAGGCGTTCATAAAAAGCAAGAGTTGTTTGGGCTGCCACCTTTGCTGTGGGAGCCAGGCCAGGATGTTCGGAATATTGGAGGGAGGTGCTAGGATTAAGTGAAAAAAGGTGCCTTTGAGGATAGAGTGGCCAGGAAAGCCCGCAGCCCCATAGTCTGCGTGGCAATGCAAGTAGTTCCCAGAGTCCTTGAAAGAAAACAAGAGTTGTTCTGGCTGCCACCTTGGCTGTGGGAGTCAGCTCCTGATGTTCGGCATATTGGAGGCCGGAGCTGGGAAATATGAAAAAAGGTGCTTTTGAGGATAGAGTGGCCAGGAAAGCCCGCAGCCCCAAAGTCTGGGTGGCAATGCAAGTAGTTCCCAGAGGCGTTCATAAAAAGCAAGAGTTGTTTGGGCTGCCACCTTGGCTGTGGGAGCCAGGCCAGGATGTTCGGAATATTGGAGGCAGGTGCTAGGATTAAGTGAAAAAAGGTGCCTTTGAAGATAGAGTGGCCAGGAAAGCCCGCAGCCCCATAGTCTGCGTGGCAATGCAAGTAGTTCCCAGAGTCCTTGAAAGAAAACAAGAGTTGTTCTGGCTGCCACCTTGGCTGTGGGAGCCAGGCCAGGATGTTCGGCATATTGGAGGCCGGTGCTGGGAAATATGAAAAAAGGTGCTTTTGAGGATAGAGTGGCCAGGAAAGCCCGCAGCCCCGAAGTCTGGGTGGCAAGGCAAGTAGTTCCCAGAGGTGTTCATAAAAAGCAAGAGTTGTTCTGGCTGCCACCTTGGCTGTGGGAGCCAGGCCAGGATGTCCGGCATATTGGAGGCCGGAGCTGGGAAATATGAAAAAAGGTGCTTTTGAGGATAGAGTGTCCAGGAAAGCCCGCAGCCCCAAAGTCTGGGTGGCAATGCAAGTAGTTCCCAGAGGCGTTCATAAAAAGCAAGAGTTGTTTGGGCTGCCACCTTGGCTGTGGGAGCCAGGCCAGGATGTTCGGAATATTGGAGGCCGGTGCTAGGATTAAGTGAAAAAAGGTGCTTTTGAGGATAGAGTGGCCAGGATAGCCCACAGCCCCAAAGTCTGGGTGGCAATGCAAGTAGTTCCCAGAGGCGTTCATAAAAAGCAAGAGTTGTTTGGGCTGCCACCTTGGCTGTGGGAGCCAGGCCAGGATGTTCGGAATATTGGAGGCCGGTGCTAGGATTAAGTCAAAAAAGGTGCTTTTGAGATTAGAGTGGCCAGGAAAGCCCACACCCCCAAAGTCTGGGTGTCAAGGCAAGTAGTTCCCAGAGTCCTTGAAAGAAAACAAGAGTTGTTCTGGTTGCCACCTTGGCTGTGGGAGCCAGGCCAGGATGTTCGGCATATTGGAGGCCGGTGATGGGAAAAAGTGAAAAAAAAGTACTTTTGAGGATAGAGAGGCCAGGAAAGCCCGCAGCCCCAAAGTCTGGGTGGCAATGCAAGTAGTTCCCAGAGGCGTTCATAAAAAGCAAGAGTTGTTTGGGCTGCCACCTTGGCTGTGGGAGCCAGGCCAGGATGTTCGGAATATTGGAGGGAGGTGCTAGGATTAAGTGAAAAAAGGTGCCTTTGAGGATAGAGTGGCCATGAAAGCCCGCAGCCCCCAAGTCTGGGTGGCAAGGCAAGAAGTTCCCAGAGTCCTTGAAAGAAAACAAGAGTTATTCTGGCTGCCACCTTGGGTGTGGGAGCCAGGCCAGGATGTTTGGCATATTGGAGGCCGGAGCTGGGAAATATGAAAAAAGGTGCTTTTGAGGATAGAGTGGCCAGGAAAGCCCGCAGCCCCAAAGTCTGGGTGGCAAGGCAAGTAGTTCCCAGAGGTGTTCATAAAAAGCAAGAGTTGTTCTGGCTGCCACCTTGGCTGTGGGAGCCAGGCCAGGATGTCCGGCATATTGGAGGCCGGGGCTGGGAAATATGAAAAAAGGTGCTTTTGAGGATAGAGTGGCCAGGAAAGCCCGCAGCCCCAAAGTCTGGGTGGCAAGGCAAGTAGTTCCCAGAGTCCTTGAAAGAAAACAAGAGTTGTTCTGGCTGCCACCTTGGCTGTGGGAGCCAGGCCAGGATGTTCGGCATATTGGAGGCCGGTGCTGGGAAATCTGAAAAAAGGTGCTTTTGAGGATAGAGTGGCCAGGAAAGCCCGCAGCCCCAAAGTCTGGGTGGCAATGCAAGGAGTTCCCAGAGGCCTTCATAAAAGGAAGAGTTGTTTGGGCTGCTACCTTTGCTGTGGGAGTCAGCTCCGGATGTTTGGCATATTGGAGGCCGGAGCTGGGAAATATGAAAAAAGGTGCTTTTGAGGATAGAGTGTCCAGGAAAGCCCGCAGCCCCAAAGTCTGGGTGGCAAGGCAAGTAGTTCCCAGAGTCCTTGAAAGAAAACAAGAGATGTTCTGGCTGCCACCTTGGCTGTGGGAGCCAGGCCAGGATGTCCGGCATATTGGAGGCCGGAGCTGGGAAATATGAAAAAAGGTGCTTTTGAGGATAGAGTGGCCAGGAAAGCCCGCAGCCCCAAAGTCTGGGTGGCAAGGCAAGTAGTTCCCAGAGTCCTTGAAAGAAAACAAGAGATGTTCTGGCTGCCACCTTGGCTGTGGGAGCCAGGCCAGGATGTCCGGCATATTGGAGGCCGGAGCTGGGAAATATGAAAAAAGGTGCTTTTGAGGATAGAGTGTCCACGAAAGCCCACAGCCCCAAAGTCTGGGTGGCAAGGCAAGTAGTTCCCAGAGTCCTTGAAAGAAAACAAGAGTTGTTCTGGCTGCCACCTTGGCTGTGGGAGTCAGCTCCGGATGTTCGGCATATTGGAGGCCGGTGCTGGGAAATATGAAAAAAGGTGCTTTTGAGGATAGAGTGGCCAGGAAAGCCCGCAGCCCCAAAGTCTGGGTGGCAATGCAAGTAGTTCCCAGAGGCGTTCATAAAAAGCAAGAGTTGTTTGGGCTGCCACCTTTGCTGTGGGAGCCAGGCCAGGATGTTCGGAATATTGGAGGGAGGTGCTAGGATTAAGTGAAAAAAGGTGCCTTTGAGGATAGAGTGGCCAGGAAAGCCCGCAGCCCCATAGTCTGCGTGGCAATGCAAGTAGTTCCCAGAGTCCTTGAAAGAAAACAAGAGTTGTTCTGGCTGCCACCTTGGCTGTGGGAGTCAGCTCCTGATGTTCGGCATATTGGAGGCCGGAGCTGGGAAATATGAAAAAAGGTGCTTTTGAGGATAGAGTGGCCAGGAAAGCCCGCAGCCCCAAAGTCTGGGTGGCAATGCAAGTAGTTCCCAGAGGCGTTCATAAAAAGCAAGAGTTGTTTGGGCTGCCACCTTGGCTGTGGGAGCCAGGCCAGGATGTTCGGAATATTGGAGGCAGGTGCTAGGATTAAGTGAAAAAAGGTGCCTTTGAAGATAGAGTGGCCAGGAAAGCCCGCAGCCCCATAGTCTGCGTGGCAATGCAAGTAGTTCCCAGAGTCCTTGAAAGAAAACAAGAGTTGTTCTGGCTGCCACCTTGGCTGTGGGAGCCAGGCCAGGATGTTCGGCATATTGGAGGCCGGTGCTGGGAAATATGAAAAAAGGTGCTTTTGAGGATAGAGTGGCCAGGAAAGCCCGCAGCCCCGAAGTCTGGGTGGCAAGGCAAGTAGTTCCCAGAGGTGTTCATAAAAAGCAAGAGTTGTTCTGGCTGCCACCTTGGCTGTGGGAGCCAGGCCAGGATGTCCGGCATATTGGAGGCCGGAGCTGGGAAATATGAAAAAAGGTGCTTTTGAGGATAGAGTGTCCAGGAAAGCCCGCAGCCCCAAAGTCTGGGTGGCAATGCAAGTAGTTCCCAGAGGCGTTCATAAAAAGCAAGAGTTGTTTGGGCTGCCACCTTGGCTGTGGGAGCCAGGCCAGGATGTTCGGAATATTGGAGGCCGGTGCTAGGATTAAGTGAAAAAAGGTGCTTTTGAGGATAGAGTGGCCAGGATAGCCCACAGCCCCAAAGTCTGGGTGGCAATGCAAGTAGTTCCCAGAGGCGTTCATAAAAAGCAAGAGTTGTTTGGGCTGCCACCTTGGCTGTGGGAGCCAGGCCAGGATGTTCGGAATATTGGAGGCCGGTGCTAGGATTAAGTCAAAAAAGGTGCTTTTGAGATTAGAGTGGCCAGGAAAGCCCACACCCCCAAAGTCTGGGTGTCAAGGCAAGTAGTTCCCAGAGTCCTTGAAAGAAAACAAGAGTTGTTCTGGTTGCCACCTTGGCTGTGGGAGCCAGGCCAGGATGTTCGGCATATTGGAGGCCGGTGATGGGAAAAAGTGAAAAAAAAGTACTTTTGAGGATAGAGAGGCCAGGAAAGCCCGCAGCCCCAAAGTCTGGGTGGCAATGCAAGTAGTTCCCAGAGGCGTTCATAAAAAGCAAGAGTTGTTTGGGCTGCCACCTTGGCTGTGGGAGCCAGGCCAGGATGTTCGGAATATTGGAGGGAGGTGCTAGGATTAAGTGAAAAAAGGTGCCTTTGAGGATAGAGTGGCCATGAAAGCCCGCAGCCCCAAAGTCTGGGTGGCAAGGCAAGAAGTTCCCAGAGTCCTTGAAAGAAAACAAGAGTTATTCTGGCTGCCACCTTGGGTGTGGGAGCCAGGCCAGGATGTTTGGCATATTGGAGGCCGGAGCTGGGAAATATGAAAAAAGGTGCTTTTGAGGATAGAGTGGCCAGGAAAGCCCGCAGCCCCAAAGTCTGGGTGGCAAGGCAAGTAGTTCCCAGAGGTGTTCATAAAAAGCAAGAGTTGTTCTGGCTGCCACCTTGGCTGTGGGAGCCAGGCCAGGATGTCCGGCATATTGGAGGCCGGGGCTGGGAAATATGAAAAAAGGTGCTTTTGAGGATAGAGTGGCCAGGAAAGCCCGCAGCCCCAAAGTCTGGGTGGCAAGGCAAGTAGTTCCCAGAGTCCTTGAAAGAAAACAAGAGTTGTTCTGGCTGCCACCTTGGCTGTGGGAGCCAGGCCAGGATGTTCGGCATATTGGAGGCCGGTGCTGGGAAATCTGAAAAAAGGTGCTTTTGAGGATAGAGTGGCCAGGAAAGCCCGCAGCCCCAAAGTCTGGGTGGCAATGCAAGGAGTTCCCAGAGGCCTTCATAAAAGGAAGAGTTGTTTGGGCTGCTACCTTTGCTGTGGGAGTCAGCTCCGGATGTTTGGCATATTGGAGGCCGGAGCTGGGAAATATGAAAAAAGGTGCTTTTGAGGATAGAGTGTCCAGGAAAGCCCGCAGCCCCAAAGTCTGGGTGGCAAGGCAAGTAGTTCCCAGAGTCCTTGAAAGAAAACAAGAGATGTTCTGGCTGCCACCTTGGCTGTGGGAGCCAGGCCAGGATGTCCGGCATATTGGAGGCCGGAGCTGGGAAATATGAAAAAAGGTGCTTTTGAGGATAGAGTGTCCAGGAAAGCCCACAGCCCCAAAGTCTGGGTGGCAAGGCAAGTAGTTCCCAGAGTCCTTGAAAGAAAACAAGAGTTGTTCTGGCTGCCACCTTGGCTGTGGGAGTCAGCTCCGGATGTTCGGCATATTGGAGGCCGGTGCTGGGAAATATGAAAAAAAGGTGCTTTTGAGGATAGAGTGGCCAGGAAAGCCCGCAGCCCCATAGTCTGCGTGGCAATGCAAGTAGTTCCCAGAGGCGTTCATAAAAAGCAAGAGTTGTTTGGGCTGCCACCTTTGCTGTGGGAGCCAGGCCAGGATGTTCGGAATATTGGAGGCAGGTGCTAGGATTAAGTGAAAAAAGGTGCCTTTGAGGATAGAGTGGCCAGGAAAGCCCGCAGCCCCATAGTCTGCGTGGCAATGCAAGTAGTTCCCAGAGTCCTTGAAAGAAAACAAGAGTTGTTCTGGCTGCCACCTTGGCTGTGGGAGCCAGGCCAGGATGTTCGGCATATTGGAGGCCGGTGCTGGGAAATATGAAAAAAGGTGCTTTTGAGGATAGAGTGGCCAGGAAAGCCCGCAGCCCCGAAGTCTGGGTGGCAAGGCAAGTAGTTCCCAGAGGTCTTCATAAAAAGCAAGAGTTGTTCTGGCTGCCACCATGGCTGTGGGAGCCAGGCCAGGATGTCCGGCATATTGGAGGCCGGAGCTGGGAAATATGAAAAAAGGTGCTTTTGAGGATAGAGTGTCCAGGAAAGCCCGCAGCCCCAAAGTCTGGGTGGCAATGCAAGTAGTTCCCAGAGTCCTTGAAAGAAAACAAGAGTTGTTCTGGCTGCCACCTTGGCTGTGGGAGCCAGGCCAGGATGTTCGGAATATTGGAGGCCTGTGCTGGGAAATATGAAAAAAGGTACTTTTGAGGATAGAGTGGCCAGGAAAGCCCACAGCCCCAAAGTCTGGGTGGCAAGGCAAGTAGTTCCCAGAGGTGTTCATAAAAAGCAAGAGTTGTTCTGGCTGCCACCTTGGCTGTGGGAGCCAGGCCAGGATGTCCGGCATATTGGAGGCCGGTGCTGGGAAATATGAAAAAAAGGTACTTTTGAGGATAGAGTGGCCAGGAAAGCCCGCAGCCCCAAAGTCTGGGTGGCAAGGCAAGTAGTTCCCAGAGTCCTTGAAAGAAAACAAGAGTTGTTCTGGCTGCCACCTTGGCTGTGGGAGTCAGCTCCTGATGTTCGGCATATTGGAGGCCGGTGCTGGGAAATATGAAAAAAGGTGCTTTTGAGGATAGAGTGGCCAGGAAAGCCCGCAGCCCCAAAGTCTGGGTGGCAATGCAAGTAGTTCCCAGAGGCGTTCATAAAAAGCAAGAGTTGTTTGGGCTGCCACCTTTGCTGTGGGAGCCAGGCCAGGATGTTCGGAATATTGGAGGCAGGTGCTAGGATTAAGTGAAAAAAGGTGCCTTTGAGGATAGAGTGGCCAGGAAAGCCCGCAGCCCCATAGTCTGGGTGGCAATGCAAGTAGTTCCCAGAGTCCTTGAAAGAAAACAAGAGTTGTTCTGGCTGCCACCTTGGCTGTGGGAGCCAGGCCAGGATGTTCGGCATATTGGAGGCCGGTGCTGGGAAATATGAAAAAAGGTGCTTTTGAGGATAGAGTGGCCAGGAAAGCCCGCAGCCCCAAAGTCTGGGTGGCAATACAAGTAGTTCCCACAGGCGTTCATAAAAAGCAAGAGTTGTTCTGGCTGCCACCTTGGCTGTGGGAGCCAGGCCAGGATGTCCGGCATATTGGAGGCCGGAGCTGGGAAATATGAAAAAAGGTGCTTTTGAGGATAGAGTGTCCAGGAAAGCCCGCAGCCCCAAAGTCTGGGTGGCAATGCAAGTAGTTCCCAGAGGCGTTCATAAAAAGCAAGAGTTGTTTGGGCTGCCACCTTGGCTGTGGGAGCCAGGCCAGGATGTTCGGAATATTGGAGGCCGGTGCTAGGATTAAGTGAAAAAAGGTGCTTTTGAGGATAGAGTGGCCAGGATAGCCCACAGCCCCAAAGTCTGGGTGGCAAGGCAAGTAGTTCCCAGAGGCGTTCATAAAAAGCAAGAGTTGTTTGGGCTGCCACCTTGGCTGTGGGAGCCAGGCCAGGATGTTCGGAATATTGGAGGCCGGTGCTAGGATTAAGTCAAAAAAGGTGCTTTTGAGATTAGAGTGGCCAGGAAAGCCCACACCCCCAAAGTCTGGGTGTCAAGGCAAGTAGTTCCCAGAGTCCTTGAAAGAAAACAAGAGTTGTTCTGGTTGCCACCTTGGCTGTGGGAGCCAGGCCAGGATGTTCGGCATATTGGAGGCCGGTGATGGGAAAAAGTGAAAAAAAAGTACTTTTGAGGATAGAGAGGCCAGGAAAGCCCGCAGCCCCAAAGTCTGGGTGGCAATGCAAGTAGTTCCCAGAGGCGTTCATAAAAAGCAAGAGTTGTTTGGGCTGCCACCTTGGCTGTGGGAGCCAGGCCAGGATGTTCGGAATATTGGAGGGAGGTGCTAGGATTAAGTGAAAAAAGGTGCCTTTGAGGATAGAGTGGCCATGAAAGCCCGCAGCCCCAAAGTCTGGGTGGCAAGGCAAGAAGTTCCCAGAGTCCTTGAAAGAAAACAAGAGTTATTCTGGCTGCCACCTTGGGTGTGGGAGCCAGGCCAGGATGTTTGGCATATTGGAGGCCGGAGCTGGGAAATATGAAAAAAGGTGCTTTTGAGGATAGAGTGGCCAGGAAAGCCCGCAGCCCCAAAGTCTGGGTGGCAAGGCAAGTAGTTCCCAGAGGTGTTCATAAAAAGCAAGAGTTGTTCTGGCTGCCACCTTGGCTGTGGGAGCCAGGCCAGGATGTCCGGCATATTGGAGGCCGGGGCTGGGAAATATGAAAAAAGGTGCTTTTGAGGATAGAGTGGCCAGGAAAGCCCGCAGCCCCAAAGTCTGGGTGGCAAGGCAAGTAGTTCCCAGAGTCCTTGAAAGAAAACAAGAGTTGTTCTGGCTGCCACCTTGGCTGTGGGAGCCAGGCCAGGATGTTCGGCATATTGGAGGCCGGTGCTGGGAAATCTGAAAAAAGGTGCTTTTGAGGATAGAGTGGCCAGGAAAGCCCGCAGCCCCAAAGTCTGGGTGGCAATGCAAGGAGTTCCCAGAGGCCTTCATAAAAGGAAGAGTTGTTTGGGCTGCTACCTTTGCTGTGGGAGTCAGCTCCGGATGTTTGGCATATTGGAGGCCGGAGCTGGGAAATATGAAAAAAGGTGCTTTTGAGGATAGAGTGGCCAGGAAAGCCCGCAGCCCCAAAGTCTGGGTGGCAAGGCAAGTAGTTCCCAGAGTCCTTGAAAGAAAACAAGAGATGTTCTGGCTGCCACCTTGGCTGTGGGAGCCAGGCCAGGATGTCCGGCATATTGGAGGCCGGAGCTGGGAAATATGAAAAAAGGTGCTTTTGAGGATAGAGTGTCCAGGAAAGCCCACAGCCCCAAAGTCTGGGTGGCAAGGCAAGTAGTTCCCAGAGTCCTTGAAAGAAAACAAGAGTTGTTCTGGCTGCCACCTTGGCTGTGGGAGTCAGCTCCGGATGTTCGGCATATTGGAGGCCGGTGCTGGGAAATATGAAAAAAAGGTGCTTTTGAGGATAGAGTGGCCAGGAAAGCCCGCAGCCCCATAGTCTGCGTGGCAATGCAAGTAGTTCCCAGAGGCGTTCATAAAAAGCAAGAGTTGTTTGGGCTGCCACCTTTGCTGTGGGAGCCAGGCCAGGATGTTCGGAATATTGGAGGCAGGTGCTAGGATTAAGTGAAAAAAGGTGCCTTTGAGGATAGAGTGGCCAGGAAAGCCCGCAGCCCCATAGTCTGCGTGGCAATGCAAGTAGTTCCCAGAGTCCTTGAAAGAAAACAAGAGTTGTTCTGGCTGCCACCTTGGCTGTGGGAGCCAGGCCAGGATGTTCGGAATATTGGAGGCCGGTGCTGGGAAATATGAAAAAAGGTGCTTTTGAGGATAGAGTGGCCAGGAAAGCCCGCAGCCCCGAAGTCTGGGTGGCAAGGCAAGTAGTTCCCAGAGGTCTTCATAAAAAGCAAGAGTTGTTCTGGCTGCCACCATGGCTGTGGGAGCCAGGCCAGGATGTCCGGCATATTGGAGGCCGGAGCTGGGAAATATGAAAAAAGGTGCTTTTGAGGATAGAGTGTCCAGGAAAGCCCGCAGCCCCAAAGTCTGGGTGGCAATGCAAGTAGTTCCCAGAGTCCTTGAAAGAAAACAAGAGTTGTTCTGGCTGCCACCTTGGCTGTGGGAGCCAGGCCAGGATGTTCGGAATATTGGAGGCCTGTGCTGGGAAATATGAAAAAAGGTACTTTTGAGGATAGAGTGGCCAGGAAAGCCCACAGCCCCAAAGTCTGGGTGGCAAGGCAAGTAGTTCCCAGAGGTGTTCATAAAAAGCAAGAGTTGTTCTGGCTGCCACCTTGGCTGTGGGAGCCAGGCCAGGATGTCCGGCATATTGGAGGCCGGTGCTGGGAAATATGAAAAAAAGGTACTTTTGAGGATAGAGTGGCCAGGAAAGCCCGCAGCCCCAAAGTCTGGGTGGCAAGGCAAGTAGTTCCCAGAGTCCTTGAAAGAAAACAAGAGTTGTTCTGGCTGCCACCTTGGCTGTGGGAGTCAGCTCCTGATGTTCGGCATATTGGAGGCCGGTGCTGGGAAATATGAAAAAAGGTGCTTTTGAGGATAGAGTGGCCAGGAAAGCCCGCAGCCCCAAAGTCTGGGTGGCAATGCAAGTAGTTCCCAGAGGCGTTCATAAAAAGCAAGAGTTGTTTGGGCTGCCACCTTTGCTGTGGGAGCCAGGCCAGGATGTTCGGAATATTGGAGGCAGGTGCTAGGATTAAGTGAAAAAAGGTGCCTTTGAGGATAGAGTGGCCAGGAAAGCCCGCAGCCCCATAGTCTGCGTGGCAATGCAAGTAGTTCCCAGAGTCCTTGAAAGAAAACAAGAGTTGTTCTGGCTGCCACCTTGGCTGTGGGAGCCAGGCCAGGATGTTCGGAATATTGGAGGCCGGTGCTGGGAAATATGAAAAAAGGTGCTTTTGAGGATAGAGTGGCCAGGAAAGCCCGCAGCCCCAAAGTCTGGGTGGCAATGCAAGTAGTTCCCAGAGTCCTTGAAAGAAAACAAGAGTTGTTCTGGCTGCCACCTTGGCTGTGGGAGCCAGGCCAGGATGTTCGGCATATTGGAGGCCGGAGCTGGGAAATATGAAAAAAGGTGCTTTTGAGGATAGAGTGGCCAGGAAAGCCCGCAGCCCCGAAGTCTGGGTGGCAAGGCAAGTAGTTCCCAGAGGTCTTCATAAAAAGCAAGAGTTGTTCTGGCTGCCACCTTGGCTGTGGGAGCCAGGCCAGGATGTCCGGCATATTGGAGGCCGGAGCTGGGAAATATGAAAAAAGGTGCTTTTGAGGATAGAGTGTCCAGGAAAGCCCGCAGCCCCAAAGTCTGCGTGGCAATGCAAGTAGTTCCCAGAGTCCTTGAAAGAAAACAAGAGTTGTTCTGGCTGCCACCTTGGCTGTGGGAGCCAGGCCAGGATGTTCGGAATATTGGAGGCCTGTGCTGGGAAATATGAAAAAAGGTACTTTTGAGGATAGAGTGGCCAGGAAAGCCTGCAGCCCCAAAGTCTGGGTGGCAAGGCAAGTAGTTCCCAGAGGTGTTCATAAAAAGCAAGAGTTGTTCTGGCTGCCACCTTGGCTGTGGGAGCCAGGCCAGGATGTCCGGCATATTGGAGGCCGGTGCTGGGAAATATGAAAAAAAGGTACTTTTGAGGATAGAGTGGCCAGGAAAGCCCGCAGCCCCAAAGTCTGGGTGGCAAGGCAAGTAGTTCCCAGAGTCCTTGAAAGAAAACAAGAGTTGTTCTGGCTGCCACCTTGGCTGTGGGAGTCAGCTCCTGATGTTCGGAATATTGGAGGCCGGAGCTGGGAAATATGAAAAAAGGTGCTTTTGAGGATAGAGTGGCCAGGAAAGCCCGCAGCCCCAAAGTCTGGGTGGCAAGGCAAGTAGTTCCCAGAGGCGTTCATAAAAAGCAAGAGTTGTTTGGGCTGCCACCTTTGCTGTGGGAGCCAGGCCAGGATGTTCGGAATATTGGAGGCAGGTGCTAGGATTAAGTGAAAAAAGGTGCCTTTGAGGATAGAGTGGCCAGGAAAGCCCGCAGCCCCATAGTCTGGGTGGCAATGCAAGTAGTTCCCAGAGTCCTTGAAAGAAAACAAGAGTTGTTCTGGCTGCCACCTTGGCTGTGGGAGCCAGGCCAGGATGTTCGGAATATTGGAGGCCGGTGCTGGGAAATATGAAAAAAGGTGCTTTTGAGGATAGAGTGGCCAGGAAAGCCCGCAGCCCCGAAGTCTGGGTGGCAAGGCAAGTAGTTCCCAGAGGTGTTCATAAAAAGCAAGAGTTGTTCTGGCTGCCACCTTGGGTGTGGGAGCCAGGCCAGGATGTCCGGCATATTGGAGGCCGGAGCTGGGAAATATGAAAAAAGGTGCTTTTGAGGATAGAGTGGCCAGGAAAGCCTGCAGCCCCAAAGTCTGGGTGGCAAGGCAAGTAGTTCCCAGAGGTGTTCATAAAAAGCAAGAGATGTTCTGGCTGCCACCTTGGCTGTGGGAGCCAGGCCAGGATGTCCGGCATATTGGAGGCCGGTGCTGGGAAATATGAAAAAAAGGTACTTTTGAGGATAGAGTGGCCAGGAAAGCCCACAGCCCCAAAGTCTGGGTGGCAATGCAAGTAGTTCCCAGAGGCGTTCATAAAAAGCAAGAGTTGTTTGGGCTGCCACCTTTGCTGTGGGAGCCAGGCCAGGATGTTCGGCATATTGGAGGCAGGTGCTAGGATTAAGTGAAAAAAGGTGCCTTTGAGGATAGAGTGGCCAGGAAAGCCCGCAGCCCCAAAGTCTGGGTGGCAAGGCAAGTAGTTCCCAGAGTCCTTGAAAGAAAACAAGAGTTGTTCTGGCTGCCACCTTGGCTGTGGGAGCCAGGCCAGGATGTTCGGCATATTGGAGGCCGGGGCTGGGAAATATGAAAAAAGGTGCTTTTGAGGATAGAGTGGCCAAGAAAGCCCGCAGCCCCAAAGTCTGGGTGGCAATGCAAGTAATTCCCAGAGTCCTTGAAAGAAAACAGGAGTTCTTCTGGCTGCCACCTTGGCTGTGGGAGTCAGGCCAGGATGTTCGGCATATTGGAGGCCGATGCAGGGAAATATGAAAAAAGGTGCTTTTGAGGATAGAGTGGCCAGGAAAGCCCGCAGCCCCAAAGTCTGGGTGGCAATGCAAGTAGTTCCCAGAGTCCTTGAAAGAAAACAAGAGTTGTTTGGGCTGCCACTATGGCTGTGGGAGCCAGGCCAGGATGTCCGGCATATTGGAGGCCGGAGCTGGGAAATATGAAAAAAGGTGCTTTTGAAGATAGAGTGTCCAGGAAAGCCCACAGCCCCAAAGTCTGCGTGGCAAGGCAAGTAGTTCCCAGAGTCCTTGAAAGAAAACAAGAGTTGTTCTGGCTGCCACCTTGGCTGTGGGAGTCAGCTCCGGATGTTCGGCATATTGGAGGCCGGTGCTGGGAAATATGAAAAAAAGGTGCTTTTGAGGATAGAGTGGCCTGGAAAGCCCGCAGCCCCAAAGTCTGGGTGGCAATGCAAGTAGTTCCCAGAGGCGTTCATAAAAAGCAAGAGTTGTTTGGGCTGCCACCTTTGCTGTGGGAGCCAGGCCAGGATGTTCGGAATATTGGAGGCAGGTGCTAGGATTAAGTGAAAAAAGGTGCCTTTGAGGATAGAGTGGCCAGGAAAGCCCGCAGCCCCATAGTCTGCGTGGCAATGCAAGTAGTTCCCAGAGTCCTTGAAAGAAAACAAGAGTTGTTTGGGCTGCCACCTTGGCTGTGGGAGCCAGGCCAGGATGTTCGGAATATTGGAGGCCGGTGCTGGGAAATATGAAAAAAGGTGCTTTTGAGGATAGAGTGGCCAGGAAAGCCCGCAGCCCCGAAGTCTGGGTGGCAAGGCAAGTAGTTCCCAGAGGTGTTCATAAAAAGCAAGAGTTGTTTGGGCTGCCACCTTGGCTGTGGGAGCCAGGCCAGGATGTCCGGCATATTGGAGGCCGGAGCTGGGAAATATGAAAAAAGGTGCTTTTGAGGATAGAGTGTCCAGGAAAGCCCGCAGCCCCAAAGTCTGGGTGGCAATGCAAGTAGTTCCCAGAGTCCTTGAAAGAAAACAAGAGTTGTTCTGGCTGCCACCTTGGCTGTGGGAGCCAGGCCAGGATGTTCGGCATATTGGAGGCCGGTGCTGGGAAATATGAAAAAAGGTACTTTTGAGGATAGAGTGGCCAGGAAAGCCTGCAGCCCCAAAGTCTGGGTGGCAAGGCAAGTAGTTCCCAGAGGTGTTCATAAAAAGCAAGAGTTGTTCTGGCTGCCACCTTGGCTGTGGGAGCCAGGCCAGGATGTCCGGCATATTGGAGGCCGGTGCTGGGAAATATGAAAAAAAGGTACTTTTGAGGATAGAGTGGCCAGGAAAGCCCGCAGCCCCAAAGTCTGGGTGGCAAGGCAAGTAGTTCCCAGAGTCCTTGAAAGAAAACAAGAGTTGTTCTGGCTGCCACCTTGGCTGTGGGAGCCAGGCCAGGATGTTCGGCATATTGGAGGCCGATGCAGGGAAATATGAAAAAAGGTGCTTTTGAGGATAGAGTGGCCAGGAAAGCCCGCAGCCCCAAAGTCTGGGTGGCAAGGCAAGTAGTTCCCAGAGGTGTTCATAAAAAGCAAGAGTTGTTCTGGCTGCCACCTTGGCTGTGGGAGCCAGGCCAGGATGTCCGGCATATTGGAGGCCGGAGCTGGGAAATATGAAAAAAGGTGCTTTTGAGGATAGAGTGTCCAGGAAAGCCCGCAGCCCCAAAGTCTGGGTGGCAATGCAAGTAGTTCCCAGAGTCCTTGAAAGAAAACAAGAGTTGTTCTGGCTGCCACCTTGGCTGTGGGAGTCAGCTCCGGATGTCCGGCATATTGGAGGCCGGAGCTGGGAAATATGAAAAAAGGTGCTTTTGAGGATAGAGTGGCCAGGAAAGCCCGCAGCCCCAAAGTCTGGGTGGCAAGGCAAGTAGTTCCCAGAGTCCTTGAAAGAAAACAAGAGTTGTTCTGGCTGCCACCTTGGCTGTGGGAGTCAGCTCCGGATGTTCGGCATATTGGAGGCCGGTGCTGGGAAATATGAAAAAAGGTGCTTTTGAGGATAGAGTGGCCTGGAAAGCCCGCAGCCCCAAAGTCTGGGTGGCAATGCAAGTAGTTCCCAGAGGCGTTCATAAAAAGCAAGAGTTGTTTGGGCTGCCACCTTGGCTGTGGGAGCCAGGCCAGGATGTCCGGCATATTGGAGGCCGGAGCTGGGAAATATGAAAAAAGGTGCTTTTGAGGATAGAGTGTCCAGGAAAGCCCGCAGCCCCAAAGTCTGGGTGGCAATGCAAGTAGTTCCCAGAGTCCTTGAAAGAAAACAAGAGTTGTTCTGGCTGCCACCTTGGCTGTGGGAGCCAGGCCAGGATGTTCGGCATATTGGAGGCCGGTGCTGGGAAATATGAAAAAAGGTACTTTTGAGGATAGAGTGGCCAGGAAAGCCTGCAGCCCCAAAGTCTGGGTGGCAAGGCAAGTAGTTCCCAGAGGTGTTCATAAAAAGCAAGAGTTGTTCTGGCTGCCACCTTGGCTGTGGGAGCCAGGCCAGGATGTCCGGCATATTGGAGGCCGGTGCTGGGAAATATGAAAAAAAGGTACTTTTGAGGATAGAGTGGCCAGGAAAGCCCGCAGCCCCAAAGTCTGGGTGGCAAGGCAAGTAGTTCCCAGAGTCCTTGAAAGAAAACAAGAGTTGTTCTGGCTGCCACCTTGGCTGTGGGAGCCAGGCCAGGATGTTCGGCATATTGGAGGCCGATGCAGGGAAATATGAAAAAAGGTGCTTTTGAGGATAGAGTGGCCAGGAAAGCCCGCAGCCCCAAAGTCTGGGTGGCAATGCAAGTAGTTCCCAGAGTCCTTGAACGAAAACAAGAGTTGTTCTGGCTGCCACCTTGGCTGTGGGAGCCAGGCCAGGATGTCCGGCATATTGGAGGCCGGAGCTGGGAAATATGAAAAAAGGTGCTTTTGAGGATAGAGTGTCCAGGAAAGCCCGCAGCCCCAAAGTCTGGGTGGCAATGCAAGTAGTTCCCAGAGTCCTTGAAAGAAAACAAGAGTTGTTCTGGCTGCCACCTTGGCTGTGGGAGCCAGGCCAGGATGTTCGGCATATTGGAGGCCGGTGCTGGGAAATATGAAAAAAGGTACTTTTGAGGATAGAGTGGCCAGGAAAGCCTGCAGCCCCAAAGTCTGGGTGGCAAGGCAAGTAATTCCCAGAGTCCTTGAAAGAAAACAGGAGTTCTTCTGGCTGCCACCTTGGCTGTGGGAGTCAGGCCAGGATGTTCGGCATATTGGAGGCCGATGCAGGGAAATATGAAAAAAGGTGCTTTTGAGGATAGAGTGGCCAGGAAAGCCCGCAGCCCCAAAGTCTGGGTGGCAATGCAAGTAGTTCCCAGAGTCCTTGAAAGAAAACAAGAGTTGTTTGGGCTGCCACTATGGCTGTGGGAGCCAGGCCAGGATGTCCGGCATATTGGAGGCCGGAGCTGGGAAATATGAAAAAAGGTGCTTTTGAAGATAGAGTGTCCAGGAAAGCCCACAGCCCCAAAGTCTGCGTGGCAAGGCAAGTAGTTCCCAGAGTCCTTGAAAGAAAACAAGAGTTGTTCTGGCTGCCACCTTGGCTGTGGGAGTCAGCTCCGGATGTTCGGCATATTGGAGGCCGGTGCTGGGAAATATGAAAAAAAGGTGCTTTTGAGGATAGAGTGGCCTGGAAAGCCCGCAGCCCCAAAGTCTGGGTGGCAATGCAAGTAGTTCCCAGAGGCGTTCATAAAAAGCAAGAGTTGTTTGGGCTGCCACCTTTGCTGTGGGAGCCAGGCCAGGATGTTCGGAATATTGGAGGCAGGTGCTAGGATTAAGTGAAAAAAGGTGCCTTTGAGGATAGAGTGGCCAGGAAAGCCCGCAGCCCCATAGTCTGCGTGGCAATGCAAGTAGTTCCCAGAGTCCTTGAAAGAAAACAAGAGTTGTTTGGGCTGCCACCTTGGCTGTGGGAGCCAGGCCAGGATGTTCGGCATATTGGAGGCCGGTGCTGGGAAATATGAAAAAAGGTGCTTTTGAGGATAGAGTGGCCAGGAAAGCCCGCAGCCCCGAAGTCTGGGTGGCAAGGCAAGTAGTTCCCAGAGGTGTTCATAAAAAGCAAGAGTTGTTTGGGCTGCCACCTTGGCTGTGGGAGCCAGGCCAGGATGTCCGGCATATTGGAGGCCGGAGCTGGGAAATATGAAAAAAGGTGCTTTTGAGGATAGAGTGTCCAGGAAAGCCCGCAGCCCCAAAGTCTGGGTGGCAATGCAAGTAGTTCCCAGAGTCCTTGAAAGAAAACAAGAGTTGTTCTGGCTGCCACCTTGGCTGTGGGAGCCAGGCCAGGATGTTCGGCATATTGGAGGCCGGTGCTGGGAAATATGAAAAAAGGTACTTTTGAGGATAGAGTGGCCAGGAAAGCCTGCAGCCCCAAAGTCTGGGTGGCAAGGCAAGTAGTTCCCAGAGGTGTTCATAAAAAGCAAGAGTTGTTCTGGCTGCCACCTTGGCTGTGGGAGCCAGGCCAGGATGTCCGGCATATTGGAGGCCGGTGCTGGGAAATATGAAAAAAAGGTACTTTTGAGGATAGAGTGGCCAGGAAAGCCCGCAGCCCCAAAGTCTGGGTGGCAAGGCAAGTAGTTCCCAGAGTCCTTGAAAGAAAACAAGAGTTGTTCTGGCTGCCACCTTGGCTGTGGGAGCCAGGCCAGGATGTTCGGCATATTGGAGGCCGATGCAGGGAAATATGAAAAAAGGTGCTTTTGAGGATAGAGTGGCCAGGAAAGCCCGCAGCCCCGAAGTCTGGGTGGCAAGGCAAGTAGTTCCCAGAGGTGTTCATAAAAAGCAAGAGTTGTTCTGGCTGCCACCTTGGCTGTGGGAGCCAGGCCAGGATGTTCGGAATATTGGAGGCCTGTGCTGGGAAATATGAAAAAAGGTACTTTTGAGGATAGAGTGGCCAGGAAAGCCTGCAGCCCCAAAGTCTGGGTGGCAAGGCAAGTAGTTCCCAGAGGTGTTCATAAAAAGCAAGAGATGTTCTGGCTGCCACCTTGGCTGTGGGAGCCAGGCCAGGATGTCCGGCATATTGGAGGCCGGTGCTGGGAAATATGAAAAAAAGGTACTTTTGAGGATAGAGTGTCCAGGAAAGCCCACAGCCCCAAAGTCTGGGTGGCAAGGCAAGTAGTTCCCAGAGTCCTTGAAAGAAAACAAGAGTTGTTCTGGCTGCCACCTTGGCTGTGGGAGTCAGCTCCGGATGTCCGGCATATTGGAGGC